>NC_041394.2:329437111-329737111 GCF_900747795.2 Erpetoichthys calabaricus
TTAGTGTTTAATACTCATATCCAGTATGAACTCAAGTTGGTTAACAAACAACTGGACTGCTCCTGTAAAAACATTACTGGACAGAAAACCTTTCTGGAAGCCACAAGATAATTCTATGCACCCTCAACAGTAAGCTTCTTCACCTGCCAGTTCTCACATTGTATATTTCACATATTATTTGTAAGTTGTATTGAATAATCTGTAGGTCTGGATACTGAAAGGATGCTCATATGATTAGGGAGGTCATGAAGACTTAATGCAGAATATGTGTATTCTACTTCATTAGAATATTAGAATAATCTTGACAAAACAGGCCATTCAGCCCAACAAAGCTTGCCTGTCCTATCCACTTAATTCTTCTAAAATAGCATCAAGTCGAGTTTTGAAAGTCCCTAGAGTCCTACCATCTAACACACTACTTGGTAGCTTATTCCAAGTGTCTATGGCTCTCTGTGTAAAGAAGAGCTTTCTAAAGTTTGTGTGAAATTTAGCATTAACAAGTTTTCAGCTGTTCCTATGTTTGTGTTGAACTCATTTTAAAGTAACAGTCTCAATCCACTGTACAAACCCCTTCAGCATTTTAAACACTTCAATCATGTCTCCTCTTAACCTTCTTTTGCTTAAACTGAAAAAGCTCAGCTCTTTTAATCTTTCCTTATAATTCATCCCCTGGGTGAATGGGTTCTGAACACTGTCTGGAAGTTGATATGTCGAGTCCACTGTGACTCCTAAATCATTCTCATAAGGTATACTTTTGAATTTGAGACCATCCATTGTATGTATATTCAAACCTAACATTTGTACTTCCTAAGTGTAATACTTTACATTTACTAAATTTCATCTGCCACAAATCTGTCCGAGCCTGTATGCAGTCCAAATCCCTCTGTAATGATTTAAAAGATACAAGATTATTTGCCAATCCACCTAGCTTGGTATCATCTGCAAACATAACCAGCTTGTTACTTATATTCCTATACAAATCATTTATCTTTATTAAAAATAGCAGAGGCCCTAGCGCTGACCCCTACTGGACACCACTCCTTGCCCCATCACCCTCTGCTTCCAGTGTCTGAGCCAATTCTGTAGCCATCTAAAAACACCACCCTGAACTCACACTTCTTTTAATTTGATGCCCAACCTCTTATGTGGCACCTTATCAAATGCTTTCTGAAAGTTAAGATAAATAATATCATATGCTCCATTTTGATCATGCCGTTGTGTTGCTTCCTCATAGATTCCATACATTTGAAACTGTGCTGTCCTTCTGATAGGGCATTTAGCATAGATGTTGCCCAGGAGAATCACCCTTTTAAGGACAACAAAGGCCAGGCTTTCAGGCGGAGAGTTCTAACCTGTTGTCCCACAAGCTAATATAAAGATGATTTTAATGTTTACATCCTTCCTGATGTTTCATTCACTTTCCTCATATTCTCTTTGAATAGAAGGCCAGATACTGTATCTCTTCCTGCTTCCAAGATGCCTGCCCTTTAAAGTCATGGGGGATCACTACCTGCTTCCACCCCAAGCCACAGCCACTCTCTCAGTTTCTCTCTCTTGGTTGTCTGTCATGCTGGTTCCCTTTCCTTACTCCATGGGGTGTAATCACCTCTGTGCTCCCAGGCTTGCATCTACAGGACCTGTCCTATTGTCAGTGTGGCTCTGTGTGCTGCCTGAAAGTTTTCTATGGCATTTCACCCAGCTCTGTTCCATCGTGACGTTGCTCTTGCCTCTATTGACCTAAAACTTTACATTTGTGTCTTGCTATGGTGCTCTTTAAGTAAAATACTAAATCAAATAAAGATTGTTTGTTTTCAATATTGTAACTTTCCTCATTTTCATATTTAAACTTGTATTAAATGGTGCTCATTGTGAGAGGTCTGTTCAACTTCATTTTAAATCCACATTGTCTGTACTAGGTAGCGGTAATCTGGGATGAAAATCAATTCATTATAGGGCACACACAGAATCTGAGAAGAAACTGAAGAAGATTCATATGAACACATTGATAAAATCAAACCCAACACAGGCAGTGGCTGAGAAGGGATTTGAACCCAGGCCTGCTAAAGCTGTGAATATGCAGTGTCACTCGTCTACCCCACAAATACATTATTAGTATACAAAGTCGAGGTGATGACTGCTGTCTTGCTTGCTGTGTGCTTTGTGAAATGTTTTCAATAAAATAATGGCTGACTTCCCTGTGAAACGACTGTAGACTCTAGATAGTCGCCTTAGGGACATGTGGCATGGCTCCAGCAGATAGACATGAGGTGAGCACCTGCGAGCTCAGAGCTGCTCCTTTCTACCTGCTCGCCTTACACCCTTACTATGCCTGTGGCTCCCCAGGTGCTCATCTCTTCCTTTGGGAGTTTTTGTTTTTCTCTGTTCTGAGCCTCAATGGCATCTCTCGTGTTGTTGTTTTTCCTCCTCTTGTTCGTTATTCTGATTCAATAATATCTAGGTAGTAGATTCAGTAGAGGACAAGTGGCCTGGAAGAATATAGATAACTTCCCTTATTTTAAACTGAGAATGTAATTACCAAATGAAGGTATGAGTGATCAGTTAGATTCATTCTGGAAATGAGTTTAAGAGGTCTCTTTTGATTTTATTACTGTCCTGACCATTGTTGGTACCTACCTTGCAAAATACGCTTAATCTGATGTTATTTGGGAATAGTTAAATTAATAGGGTAGGTGAGCTTTGTTGAGTTGAATGGTCTTTTCTCATCAAAAGTGTTCTAGTGTTCTAGCTGTATGACCTATAATTGTATTTTGTGGGTTCAAGAAGTTGATGGGTGGATGGACACATGCTTTCATCTGAAGTGCTGCTTCAGTAACATCCACTGTCACTCAGCTCAGAGTATTAGACAGATGTTAGCAACTGCATTTAGTGACTTTAGCTGACCTGCTTTGATTTGCACTATATAAAAATAAAATAATCTGAAATGCATAGTAAATTCACTTTATATGGTTGGCATTCAGTGTGCCACCCCAGCAGCCAATCTGCTGGACTGAGAAGGTATGATGGCTGTTTTGAGCTCAATGAGTGACACTGAAAAACTGAAGGACACAAATTAAATCACTTAACCTGTATTTTTTCAATGTTCATTGCAAATATCAATTAATCAAGCTTTATGTTATGTTCTGCCTTTAACAGTGAGCCCATCAGCCAACCACTGCTGTCAACAGTAAAACAAAAGAAGCAAATGTAATTTTTAAAAGTACCTGCTTGACTTTTGGGTGGTGCAGTGGCGCAGTGGTAGTGCTGTTGCCTTGCACTAAGGAGACCTGGGTTCATATCCGAGGTCCTCCCTGTGTGGAGTCTGCATGTTCTTTCGGTGTCTGTGTGGGTTTCCTCCCTCAGTCCAAAGACATGCAGGTTAGGTGGACTGGTGATACTAAACTGGCCCTAATGTGAGGTTGGATTGTGTGTGTGTTTGTGTGTGTGACCACCTTGCGATGGACTGGTGCCCTGTCTAGGGTTTGTTCATGCCTTGCACCCTGTATTAGCTGGGAGAGGCTCCAACACCCCCTGTTACCCTGTTCAGGACCGGTTAGACTGATTTTATTTACTTTGAGCACCACTGCAAAGAATTGTAAAGGAATACTCCATCCAAAAATTGTTTATTTTTCTATGCTACATACCCCATATGGTTGTAGTGATGATTTTTAATTTCATGTTTTAATGACAACATTTCTGATATAATAGCAGCCTATGGTAACCAATGCAGGAAAACAGCATCAAAAAGCACAAAAATTCTCATTTTGCTAGTGTTGCATAATTCACAAGTCAAGCCATACGGTCAAAAGCTCACAATGTGTAAAACACAATAATGTTAAATATTCCAGAAATGCAGTCTGCTCAGACACAAATAAACATTTGAATTGAAGACCTGCGTCCCATCGTTACATTTACACTCATATGCACAACTGGAGTACCTCAGGATTATTTATTGAAAGTCTGTGAAACTGTATAGGTGAATTAACCTTCCGCTTGTTGAAGCATCTTGGATTTGAACAAGTACAAGACAAATTGTTTTCCTTGTGATGCTTCACTCACTTCTTTTTACCTTTTAATGTTCAGTTTTTCATGTCTCATAATGCATCCTTTATGTTGATTAATTGGCAGTGCAGCTTGAAAATATTTAGGTGAAGTGATGAAATTTGTCTCCATATGTGTGTAACTCATGGCATTTTAAGTGGTGACCTTCTTCAGCTATCACTCTCTTGTTCAATGATGTGTCTCTCTCACATACTGTATACTCCCCTGTGCAATGCAGGTCCTTCTTCAGTAATAGTTCCTGCTGTCAATGGTTTTAAAATCAGGAGCAGGTTTTTATTTGACAAATTTCTCTTTTCAGTATTGACTGTAGAGGGCACTAGTGTCCAATGAAGGGGACTATGTGGTGGTCATGGCTCTGGCTTGCGTGCTGCATTTCAAAGGCTGAACAAAGGTGCTTGACATGTCCGCTCCTTATCACTGAGGAGGAAATGCCGAACAGGAGAGGAATGTTAGTGGCTTTCCTGCACAGGATGCCGGGTGGTTCCTGCCTCGGCCACTCCAGCATGACTTTGGCAGATGAGTTTCCTTAGGCTTCTGTGACCTGCCAGGGTTGAAACACCTTTTGTTAAGCAAGAGAGGGTGAAGAGCACCAGTAGTGATGTTGTCTTAAGGATCACAGTGCAGGAGGTTGTCACTTACTTTTTTTTCTCTTCTTATTCCAACCCCTCCCATAAAGTCATTCATGTGATCATTTTGGACTCAATCCAATTTCACTTTCAAAGTGACCAGCTCAGGATAGACTAGTGTACTGATTTCTTGGCATTGGCAGAGTTTTTGACTTTGTAATTGTGTCATATTCTTCTATCTATCTATCGCTTTAGTATTATTAAAGAAATATTGATCCAAAGCCAAAGGGTATACCTGCCTATGGTAAATATGGGCACAACTGGAGAAGGTAATATATTGTCTGATGGCTATAACCAAAAAAGAGTCCCAGCATTGTTTGATATTAAACATGCTATATGGCCAAACACCATTCGTTCCAGAATCACTAATGATTTATTTTAAAATAAATTCTAGTTTAAAAAAGTCCTTTATTTAACAGCACCCCCACCATAATCTTTTGCAGTATGAGCTCAAAAACACCAAGCATTTTATTATCGCATGGCCAGCATGACTTCCTCTTCATGATTTATATCAGAGGTCAAAGCGTATACATTTAGAATGAAGGCAGTGGTGGAAGAGCTGTCTGATGTGTAGGCGGGTGGGCAGAGGTCACCATTTATCACTTGTACTTGCTAGCCGGTGGCTTATGTGGGAAACCTCTTTTTTCAATACTTTCCAGTTAAATCATATTAATTGTATTTTGGGTTTCCATACAGCTACATTAATCTTCATTATCAGTGAGGGCATTCAAGGTGACCAGATTCTCTCCTTTTTAAAGTCTGTGTATGTAGCCTGGTTTTCTTTGTTTATTTTAATTTCAATTATTTGTGTGCACATCCTTCAGTTAAAAGCTGACAATTATCCATTCTCTTCAGATTTGTGGGACAATGACAGAGTCACCCTGTAGAGGCCACCAGAGAGCAACCACTATTACAGTTATTGAGGAAGTTCATAATGAGTAAGTGAGTGGTTACCATAAAGACATCATACACTCATCATGCAACTCTGATAAATGCATACTCACATCCAGTAGATGGAAAGCTTGAATAACATACTTTAACAGTATGTTAAAATATATTAAAATACATGGATAGTGAAATTGAAAATGGGCAGCATGGTGGCGCAGTGGGTAGCGCTGCAGTCTCACAGTAAGGAGACCTGGGTTCGCTTCCCAGGTCCTCCCTGGGTGGAATTTGCATGTTCTCCCCGTGTCTGTGTGGATTTCTTCCTGGTGCCCCGGTTTCCTCCCACTGTCCAAAGACATGCAGATTAGGTGCATTGGCGATCCTAAAATTGTCCCTAGTGTGTGCTTGGTGTGTGTGTGCGTGTGCCCTGTGGTGGGCTGGCGCCCTGCCCAGGGATTTGTTCCTGCCTTGCGCCTTATGCTGGCTGGGATTGGCTCCAGCAGACCCCCGTGACCCTGTAGTTAGGATATAGCGGGTTGGAAAATGACTGACTGACTGACTGAAATTGAAAATGCCCATATTTGAATTTTTCTAAAGTTTTCAGAAGTTTATAACCTCCCAACAATATCAGGGGATACTAAGGAGGTACTGATTGATTTGGAAATTGTAGAGGCAGAAGTGCTGCTTAAATTTAGTAGTCTGAAACTAAGCAAATCAGCAGGACCCGATAATATTTATACTCAAATGCTAAAAGAGGTTAGTATGTACTGTACATAAATAAACCCTTGACACATATTTTCAGAAAGTCACCGCACACTGGGTAAATTATTAAAGGACTGGAAAATGGCAAGTATGATTCCATCCATCCATCCATCCATTGTCTCCCGCTTATCCGAGGTCGAGCTTGAGCAGAGATGCCCAGACATCCCTCTCCCCGGCCACTTCTTCTAGCTCTTCCGGGAGAATCCCAAGGCGTTCCCAGGCCAGCCGAGAGACATAGTCCCTCCAGCGTGTCCTGGGTCTTCCCCGGGGCCTCCTCCCGGTTAGACGTGCCCGGAACACTTCACCAGGGAGGCGTCCAGGAGGCATCCTGATCAGATGCCCGAGCCACCTCATCTGACTCCTCTCGATGCGGAGGAGCAGCGGCTCTACTCTGAGCCCCTCCCGGATGACTGAGCTTCTCACCCTATCTTTAAGGGAAAGCCCAGACACCCTGCGGAGGAAACTCATTTCAGCCGCTTGTAGTCGCGATCTCGTTCTTTCGGTCACTACCCATACCTCATGACCATAGGTGAGGGTAGGAACATAGATCGACTGGTAAATTGAGAGCTTCGCCTTGCGGCTCAGCTCCTTTTTCACCACGACAGACCGATGCAGCGCCCGCATTACTGCGGATGCCGCACCGATCCGCCTGTCGATCTCACGCTCCATTCTTCCCTCACTCGTGAACAAGACCCCGAGATACTTGAACTCCTCCACTTGGGGCAGGATCTCGCTACCAACCCTGAGAGGGCACTCCACCCTTTTCCGGTTCCATTATATAAAAAGGTTGATTGGGCAGATTCAAGTAACTATATGCTGGCAAAGCTTAACACAGGTAAACTAACTGAAGAAAATTTTAAGGAGAAGATTGAGCAACACAAGGCAAGAACAGGTGTTTTAGGGAACAGTCAGCATAGGTTCAGATAGGGGAGGTTGTGTTTTAGTAATATGTTGGAATTTTATTAGGAAGCAACAAAAGAATACAAATAAATTGGTGTATATAATTGCATTTATCATGATTTTCAGAAAGCATTTGATATGGTGCCACATTAGAGGTTGGCCTTTAAACTAAAAGCTGTGGGGGGTTCAGTGTGTAGGGGCAAAACAGAGGAAGCAGAGGATTATGGTGCGGGGAACCTTATTAAAACTGGGTAATGTTAAGAGTTGTGTCCCTCAGGGTTTGTTGCTGGGGCCGGTACTGTTTTTAAAATGTATAAATGATTTGGATAGGAATATAAATAACAAGCTGGTTAAGTTTGCAGAAGATACCAAGATAGGTGGATTGACAGATAAGTTAGAATCAGCTAAATGTTTACAGAGAAACTTGGACAGCATACAGACTTGGCCAGATTTGCGGCAGATGAAAGTTAATGTCAATAAATGTAATTATTACACATAAGAAGTAAAACTGTTATGTTTCAGTACATAGTGGAAGGGCTGAAACTCAAGAGTACTCCTTATAAGAAGGACTTTAGAATCATAGTGGACTTATCACTATCAAAACTTCCCTAAAGTGTAACAGTTAGGTTATACAGCAAGATGAAGTGTGAACTGCAAATCCACGTAGGTTATGCTTAAGGTTTATAATCCTCTTATGAGGCCTCATATCTAGTACTGTGGGCAGTTTTGGCCTCCATATTACAAAAAAGAAATAGCAGCACCAGAACAAGTCCAGGGAAGAGAGACTTGTTTAAGACAATGAAAGGAATTATTGCAGTGGCTTAAGACTGTAATTTTAAAATGAGTGTAACAAGAACACGGAGACACTGCTGGAAACTTGTGAAAGGTACATTTGGCACAAACATTAGGACGTGTTTCTTCGCACAGAGAATTATGGGCATATGGAATTAATTACAAAATAGTGTGGTGGAGAGTTAGATTGTACGGACATTTAAAATTCCACTTGATATTGCTTTGGAGGAATTAGGTGTATAGGACTGGCGTACTCCTGTTCTCTTCCAAAATATTTCCATGTTCTAATGTCCTCACTAAAGGTCAATATCATTCTGATAGCAGGCATTAGCCACTCCACACTGAGTGCTCTATTGTAATGGTGGTAGCAGTGATCCAGATATGATGTATGTAATGTATGCATGAAACAGTATATAAAGGAAGTCACAATGTTTGTAAGAGAATGTCCTTTGAGCAGATGAGGTAAAATTGTTGCTTTTTTGCAAGTCACATCAGCTCTATGACCACAGATGACAAAATGAAATTTTCAAAGAAAAGAACACCATACGTACTGTGAGATATGGAGGAGGCTTGGTTATTTTTTGAGGCTGCTTTGCTACATTAGGAATGGGTGCTTGAGTCTGTGCAAGGAACAATGAAATCTCAAGGGTATCAAGACATTCTGGAGCGAAACATATTGTTCTGTGTCAGAAAGTTCTGTCTCAGTCACAGGTCATGGATCCTCCAGCACTCAATAAATTAGTGACTTTGGTGCTAAACATTTTGTAAGTGCTGTGTAAAGGAAAGACAATGTTAGAAAGTGGTAAATTCTTTACGGTGCAAACTTTCTTTGGAACACGATGTTTTAAAATAAAAAAAGATGTTTATTTTTACAAAAACAATACATTTTTGCAAAAACAAGTCCAAACTTGAAACGGTATAGAAAATACAAAAAGAAACACAGAAAGACATGAATTGTGAATGATAGTAAATGATCTTTGAACTGAAAAAAATATTATAGTCCTATTGTTTACCATACTACTTGGTAGCTTATTCCATGTGTCTATTGTTCTCTATGTGAAGAAAAACTTCCTATTGTTTGCTCAAAATTTACCCTTAACCAAATTACAACTGTGTCCCTATGTCCTTGTTAAACTCATTTTAAAGTAACACACCCTGCACTAATTCCCTTCATAATTTTAAAAGTCAATCCTGTCTCCTCTTAGTCATTTTTTGCTTAAACGGTATAGGCTCAGCTCTTTTAATCTTTCCTCATAACTCATCCCCTGTAGCCCTGGAATCAGCCTAGTCGCTCTTCTGTGGACTTTTTCTAGTGTTACTATGATCATTTTGTAGCCTGGAGACCAAAACTGTATTTAGTACTCCAGATGAGGCCTCACCATTGTGTTATAAAGCTTGAGCAGAACCTCCTTGTACTTGTACTCCACACATCAGGGCGCTATATAACCTGATCTTCTGTTAGCCTTCTTAATGGCTTCTGAACACTGTCTAGCAGTTGACAGTGTCAAGTCCACTATGACTCCTAAATCCTTCTCATAAGATGTAGTCTCTATTTTCAGCCCTCCCATTGTGTATTCAAACCTAACATTTTAACTTCCTACATGTAATACTTTACATTTACTGACATTAAATTTCATCTGCCACAAATCCTGTATGCTGCCCAAGTCTCTCTATAATGATTTAACAGATTCCAAATTATCTGTCAATCCGCTGAGTTTGGTATCCACCTAGCTTGGCAAACTTCTGCTTGTTACTTGTTATGTTGATTGATGAGCCATGAATTATGATTCTTGAACTTTCTTATCCCTCCATGAAACTAATTTCTGGCCATCTTGTTTTGTGGCTTAGCTGAACTCTTGGAGCTTCACTCATTTATGGAACCACAGATGTACTGAATGCTTACTGTGTGGCAAAAATCTTTTTGGGATGTTAAAAAGTAGGACTGGGCCTACTGAGTGTCTTTTTGGTAAGATAAGTGGTCAGCTTGAATTTAATATGTCTGAAGATGGCTTGGTGGAGGTCAGACGTAGCAATGGTGATAAAACGCATTTTGATATTAATAAACTATTCCATCCTCTTTAATATAACCACACAGAATTACTAAAACTATGGTGATTAAGGTTATTTTAAAAAGTAGTAAAAGTTTAGTATACAATGTATCATGAAAAGCAAATGATCTGAGGAAGTGGGTCAATTAAGTGGATACCAGTGGATACCCTTAGCCATACATTTCATGTGCCCTCCACTGTTATGTGCACTTTCATTAGGCACACACCATTAACCAACTTTTTACTGAGGCTGCTCTATACCACATCTTCTATCTATCTATCTATCTACAGTGGGTCCAATTCAATTACCTCAACGGGCACTTTTTTGAAATTTGGGAGGAAACAGAAATACCCAGTAATAACACCTAAGAAAGACATGGAAGACCTTCACACACAGAGACTGAACCGGGGTTTAAATTGAGCACTTTAACACTGATTTATTGGGCCTCTCAAATCAAAATCTAGACCAAGATAATCAGCAGGATGCAGAATGACAGGCTGCCACTAGGGGCGTCCACACTCACCTTTATGTAAAACAGTGAGACATTGGGCCTGTTCTTTCCTCTTCAATGTCCACCTTTGTCAGTTCTGCTGCTGCAGTATATCTAAAATGGATTTTGAAGAAGCAGTTGAATAATAAGTTATGGCAGCACAGATTCCTTCCTTCCACCCTCGGGGCTCCAAGGTGCATTGGCTGTCAGTGTCCGAGCACACAGGAGGAAACTCCTCCCATATCTGTAGCAAAAGGGTAAAAGAGTAATCAGCCCCTGGAGCTTGCAGCCTGCAACTCTGAGATATCCGCTCTTAAAAGAGAAGCCAAAGACAGTGGACACACATGCCCTGTCAGTTGGCAGAAGATCCTTGGTTTGTTTTTGGTGCAGTAAGCTCATGAGGGAGTCATTTGTACAAAAAATGAAAGCTGTCCACCTGTGGGAGGACTTCCTTGGTCTGATATTCTGCATAAGGAGGACAGGTCTCAATTACATGGCCTAACACTGCCTATGTGCTGGGCTAATGATCAGATTCTCTTAACACCAACCTCACCAGGTGGCCTGTTGGATTCCACTAAATTACATAATTTACAACTGAATTTTAGTTAGAAATTTTGAAACCCAATGTAAATAGAAAAAACAAGAATTATTGCTAAATTCAATCCATGTATCCATTATTTAATCCACTTCATCCAGAATAGGATCATAAAGGGTAGAACACAAGACAGAAAAAACCTGGGGAAAGACATTAGTCTGTTGCAGGGCCAATTTAGACTGGCCAGTTAACCTAACATGCACAACTTTGAGCAGCAGGAGGGAAGATTAGAGTACTCATACAGACACCTGGAGAGTGGGATAATTAAACACAGAAAATAACCGGTACAGGATTCAAACTTAAGAAGTCAGAAACAGAATCTATCTGCAGATGTGGGTTTCATAATCAAGGCCGGATTAAGACCACCCACAGCCCCCAGCTGACTTAAAGAAAAGAGCTCCTTCACTTTAAACAATGCAGACACTTGGCCATTTCATGCAGCATGCTAATTTCCAAAATTAATGGCATGGAGACTTAACTGTTTCATCAAGCTGTTTTCCCCTTGGTGATTTCAGCCTGTGGACACTTGATCATTTCATCTACCGTCCCTCTTGGTGATTTCAGCACAGGGAAACCTGACTTCTGCAGTGGGTTGGTGAAAAAGACCATACCATCACAAGCTCATGGATGTGTACCAGAACACCCTGTCCATTTTGATAATGGACTTTTCATCTGTCAACACCCCCCCACAAATACTTTACAGTAGTAAATACTGCTTAAGTGTTTCACTGAGCAAAACTGGCAAGTGTTAGTGGGCAGGAAGCTAATAGAGGAGCACTTACTTAATAAATATGACAGACTACAGTAGGAATTTATCTTTCAAATCTAAATTTAAGGGACACCACTTTGGATACTGCCCCTTACTACTTGGGCAGTAAATCAGAGAAGTTAGAATTAGCCAAAAGTGCATTTTTAATTATAATATGACAGGAATGGCATGGTGACGCTGAGGCTAAAGCTACTTCCTCATGGATGAAGCAAGCTATATTTGCAGAGCTTTTCTTCCAGATACAGTGCATGTGTATATCTAAAATGGACCGCCGTCTTTTTGGGGCCAGTAGGACGGGATTGTTTCGATCAGCTGAGTTTTGATTTGCAAACAGTTTTGTGAAACTAGCACTAAAATTCATTTTGTAATTGAATGCACACCAAAAAGTTTTTTTTTTTTTGCAGTTTTAAAGGCTTTTGGAGCTGTAAAAATAAGGAATATTACTCCCTTCTGTATTTATACATATTCTTTTCCATAGCTGCGTAATTCAAGAAATCACCTACATACACACTGGTAGCATCAATTTTATTTATGCCTTTCAATTAGGTGAGTAAAGTGCATTTTTTTTTAAATGTGAGATGCTGGATATTTTCCACATAGAGACACACCAAAATGTACCATTATGCACATTACTGTGTTCTCTCTACAGGAAGGCTGCTTGCCAACCCACCTGGGTGGCCATTACCTACTAACCGCCCTGCCCGGTTTATTGATTAATTAAGATGAGCTTAATGTGCTGTGGAGTTTCGAGTTGATTTTCTGTCTCCAATGCATCTTTAGATCTTTACTTAAACACTAAAACTCAGAGAGACATATGTATAATGAACATGTGCAAATGCTTCTAGACAGAACTTTTATTCTTGTGTCAATTACATTAATTTTGCAGAAAGCAAAATGTAGTTTGTTCTAAAACGTTTTTTTTTTTTTAATTGAACCATCTAGTTTCACTACCGATTAGGTTTTGTGAGAACTGTTTTGCTTATCACTACCTGTGACCATGATTTGCGTTAAGCAGGTTTAAGGACGTGGGCATGTAAATCAATACCACAGCACATAGTGCAGCAGTTAGCACAGCAGTCTCTCTGTTTCAAGATCCTGAGCTCAAATCCAGTCATCATGTGAAATTTGCAGAAGTACCATTACCGGCATGGAAATTCTCTGGCAAATGTTAGTTTTCTCACACATCTGGTCATTAGACTATACAGTATGTTTTAGTGTGGACATCTAGGTGAATGGAATGAAAGACTCTGGCACTGTAGTGAAAAAAATGGAATCAGCAAAGAAGTGAAGTGCCCAGAATGTGTAGGCATGGATAGAATAGCCATTGTACAAGCACAGAATTTATAATTATTTCTAAGGGCTTGAGCATCTTCTGTGTGAAACCTGTATGGTCTATCCATGTTTTTGTTTTTTCAACTCATAATTCATAGGCATGCTCCCTGCTTCAGCTAAATTTTATCAGAGTGATATAGTATTTGGACACACAGTGTACTGTTGGGGGTGTGGCAGCCCTTGTGGAGGAAAACAGTTGATTATCCTTAATTAGTCTTGTTTAAATGCTTTTTTTGATTGAGTTTGCACAGTTGTGACCTGTTGTTTTGTGCAATAAAGAAAGTAAATTGTCCTTCTTTCATTAGCAAGGCACAACCATTATTAACTTCTATTCTGGGTTCAAAAACAGCCAAAACTATACAGTTTTTCTAAGAAACAAATCACTCTACTGTTGTTCTGCAACAGGAAGGTTATTCTGCATGTCCGAGGATTTCATACAAAGGTATCCACTACTATCTTGAGGGAAAAGGGAAAACTGAATCTAATCAGGATAGAAAAAGAAGTGGAAAGTCCAGATTCACAAGATAATAAGCACATCTGAGTGCGTAGCTTGAGAAACACATTCTTTACAGGATAATATACACCAAATAGCATCATTTTTAAACATGTACTAGGGTTTTATGTACTAATTTATATCAGCAACATTAATATTTTTCAAATAGGCTTGAATTACCTTTACAACATTATAATATTTTAGGGAGGTTCTTTCCAGGCTTCAATAAAATAGTCTATTTGTAAAATTGCAACAGGCAAATTTCAAAGTCTTCATTTACTTTTCTTGGGTGCAAAATTTCTCGTTCGGGTTTAACCATGAACAAACTGAAATTAGCTGATGTTCTCAATAGGAAAGCACCTAAGAGTTGGAAACAAGTACTCCATTTTATTAGATTTGCAAATAATTATTGCAGGTTCATGAAGAAAAGGAAAAAAAAGGTTTAGTTCAGTAAGAGTCAGTCAGTAAGTAAGAGCAACTGTTATTTCACTCATGAAGTAATTGTCTGAAGCACAACATTTTTTGATTTACTGAAGAACTTGCTAATTTAAGCTTTCATTTTATTCCATATTGTCTGTAGTGTTAGGGTGTTGTACTGTGTTACCATGATGGATTCAATGAGAAGTCAAGCAAAATGACATCTTTCATTGGCTAACTACAAAAATAAAATATGAAAGCTTTCAAGGCAGCTCAGGACTCTTCTTCAGGCAAGATGTAATGTAATGTAATTTATATGTAATTACATCTTGCCTGAAAGAGAGCCTGAGCTTACATATTGTATGTATTCTTTTTGGTCAGCCAATAAAAGGTGTCACTTTGCTTGACTTCTCATTTTATTCCATCTTAATACTTCATTAAATTTGAAGTAGTAGTTGATGCCTCCAGTATTGGAGTTAGAGCAATATTGTCATAATGCTTTCCTGATGCTTGAAAAATTAATCTTTGTGCCTTCTTTGCAAGGAAGCTCTCTACAGACTAGCTGAAATTCAATGATGAAAACAGCCATATTAGAACAGTTACATTATTGGTTGGAGGGAACAGACTATCCTTTGTTATACAGATGATTACATACATTTAGTGCATTTAAAATCTGCACAATGATTTCATATCAAGTGGGTTTTGTTTTTCAGTAGATTTGATTTTGTTATTTTATACTGAGCAGGGGAGAAAAATTGACCTTTTAATCAAAATTTAACTCTGATGATTATTTTTTTGGTTTTTCTCTTTATATACACATGATTTTTGATTTTGATTTCCATCTAGCTTATTAGGCTTTGGTGTCTTTCCCACCAGTAGTTTGGGGATACTTCTACCTATCCATCCTACTAGTAGACTGTGGAAAGCCATGAGCAGAAATTTTATAACTGACTTTCCATCTTCTCAAAATTATATAACTATCTTTGTGGTTGTAGACAGATTTTTGAGTGTATTTGTTCCTCTACAGAAGTCACTCATAACAAAGTAATTACTGAAACTTTTCATCCCTGAAATGTTTCGTGTACATAGATTTCTAAAATGTATATTTTCAAATTTAGTACCTCCATTTGCCTCAGTCTGGCAATTCTTTTGTACTAAATTAGCTTATAGCTCAATCAAGCATTTCAATATTTTTCTAGAAACCAATGGGCAGGCTAAATGGGTCACCAGATATTTAGAATTATTTTTATATGCACTATTTGCACATTTCAAACTGATTGCGAATCAGATTGGTAAAAGTCATTGGATGGGATTAAACTATCTTTACTGGGTTTGGTCTGAACCTTCTTCTTGAAGGTCTGGCTGAATGACTTATTATGTTACACGATAAGGTATTCAATATGGGAAAACGACTATGAAAAAACTTCAGGATGTTGAAAACCTCTCCCAAGCTGTTTGCTTACCAGAAATGCAGAGAGATTTCCGAATTTAACTTTGACCATTCAAAATTCTTGAGCATCTTTTAGTATAAATATGGTGAAGATGATCTAAATCTTACATATTTTTTAAAATGTTCTCTGTGTTTTATTGTCTTTAGACGAGGCTCAAATGTCTCTCTCACCCTGGACATGAGTGCCTTGGGAAGCGTAGAGCCCTTCGCTTCTGTGCCAACACCTCGTGAGAAAGTTACTGTGGAATACTTGCTGTCAGCCCACAGGGTCCTGAGCCACCAGCAGTTGCGGGAGGTGGTTGCCAACACCCAGTCACTGCACTCGGAATTTGCGGTATGTTACTCTTGGTCTATGAAATAGTTTTGCAGCCTTGCCATCATTTAAATACTTATTAGTTCGGAAGCTGACCCAAAGACTACAAAGACATAAAGGTACAAAGCTGCTAAAAATTCCACTTCTAAATCTACTATTCCAAATTTCCTGCCAAGGAACCTTTAGGTGTCACTCAGGGAATTTAGGCAAGGCTGAGTAAAGTCATTCTTATTTGCTTTATTTAATCTTAGTAAACCTTTCTCAAGGTTTCTTTATTCAATTTATGGTCACTGGAGACTTATCCCAAAAGCATTGAGTTTTAGGAACCAAGCCTGGACAGTGTCGTCCAAGGGCCTATTCACTCACCCTCAGATATACTCAATTTAAAGTCATCCATTAAACTAAACTGCACGTTTGGTGATATGGAAGGAAAAAGAGAGTAATCACAGGAGAACACTGGCAGACACAAGGAGAACATACATAGACAATAGCCGGGTGTGACATTTGACTCCATAATGCTGTATGGCAGCAGCAGTAATGACTGCACCACTGTGCTCCTTAGTTGTTGTTTTTTATTTATTTTTTTGGCTGGAACCAGAGATGTAGTGAAGCGAGAGGGGAGATGAGGAAATCCAAAAAAAAAAAACCAGCTGAAGCCAGTAAGAATTATTAATAGCCAAACCCCCTTTTTGGTATAAAAGTTCTGAATGGATGAAACCCTCTTGGAGGATGTAAGGATGAGTGGGACTCATTCTGTGGTCTTCATTAAATTAGCTGAGACCCACACCAGCAGCAGTAGACAGCTGCAACTTCTTCATGATTGTTGTAAAGCAAGCATCAGTCAATCATCATTTTATGCAGAACTTTTCATAACAAGAATTATCCAAGTCACTTTACAAATCATACAAGAATGCAACTCATAGAACCATGGGATAACACAATAATAATGTTCAAAAGCAAAGATGTCATTAGTGATTTGTGTTTGCTCTGAATTGCTCTTTCAGTCATACCTGTTTGTTTCTTAGTTAAACTCCCAAAATTCCACAAGAATAGAAGTATTGCAAGTTTAGGTGAAATTATTGAAGTGCAAAAATGCCTTTTTCATACTTTAACTTTTTGCTTATTTTGCTTATTCTAGGAGAATTTTTAAACCATGTCCTTTTTTCATTTCCAGGAAATTCCCATGAACTTTGTTGACCCCAAAGAGCTGGACATTCCAAGTCATCGGACGAAAAACCGCTACACCAGCATCCTGCCAAGTAAGCCCAGTGAAGGATTTTTGTCAAACTTGTTGAATTTCTAGTCTTGGATTACTGAAGTGGCCCCCTAGTGGCAAATGGGTTATGATGTAGGGGCGTCCAACTCTGATCCTGGCAGTGGCTGCAGGTTTTCATTCTATTTTCTTAATTAATGACCTGTTTTTGATGGTAATTAATTACTTTTTCATTCATTTTAATTGACTTCCTATTTAAGACTCAAACCTTAACCTCTTAACTGTTTCTTTTTTTTGTTAATTACAAGGCAAAAAATAATTAAAGGCAAAACAATCTAACAAATGACCAACTAACCTGTGTCCATCTTACAATATCAGAAAATAACAAAAGGTGAATGTCTCAGTAGTGTTGATCTGTTCAAGCTGTGGTCGAATGAGAGCACCAACAAGCCATTGAATTAAATAATGAGTTAAATTAACAACAAGAATTAGCTTCTAATTAAAATACACGCAGAGGCCCCTAACTTAGCTGATCATCCGTTGGCTCACTTTACATCTCTTTTTTTTATTTGGTTGCCATTTAAGGAAAAAAGAAGCAATTCAGATGACTACATCTTATAAACAAAGGCAATTACAATGAAATGAAAAGAAGGCAATTAACAGCAGAACTTGGTTATTGATTATGAAAGTGGAAGGAAAGGAAAACTGCAGCCACTGCGGCCCTCCGGGGTGGGAGCTGGGCACCCCTGGTCTAAAGCATAAAGTTCTGATATCAAGGTTCAGTGTACATGACTGTGAGTCAATCTTGCCAGTGTTTATACTGTAGATTAATACAGTAAAGACAAATGAAATGGAGCACACATTAAAAAGATGCTACGTTCATACATAAAAACATTTTTAAATTAATTTAAGCCACATCTAGGTTGCAATGGGCAGGAGATTATAGGTTCATCCATTCCTAGTGTCATCCTCACAGCATTACTTGCCAAATATGAACCATCTCTTGATAAGAGCAATATTGCATAGCTGGGTCTCCACACACAGCTCCCAAGACAGAGATATTTTAGAGTTACCTGTTAGCCTGGTCTACATGTCTTTAGAGACACTGGAGGAAATCAAGCATCTCAAGAAAAACACCCATAGACAATTGCAACAATGACAACTGAAACATCAGTCCCCACACACTCTATGTATTAACACAATTTGGATAAGTTGAATATTAAATTCTTTGGCATATAAATAGTACAGTGAAATTCTTACATGCATGTGTCCCTTGGACTATTCTAAAAAGGATTATTGTGGTTAGTTTTTCTTCCTTGCAGTGCCACAGACCTGGATTTATAGTATTTCACGGCTCAGTAACTAGATTAGTGGAGACTGTTTTCTCCCCATGCCCCAGTTGTTTTTCTCTTAAGACTCTGTTTTCCAAAGATGTGTTTATTGACTATAAAGCAACTCAGTACATGTGAACAGGGGTATATGTGTGCCCCCTAAGGATGATTGATACCCTATCCAAAAATGGTTCTTGTTTTGGATCTAAAGCTGCTATGATAGACCTTAGCTCCCAACGTTCACAGACATAAGCGCTTCAGGAGATGGGTGAATTAAGGTTTTGTCATGATCAGGAGTCTTCAGACAAGGCAAAATGAGATGTGAGGCCTCTAAATGACCATAGAGCAGGCCAGGACCTTCCAGAAGACATTTACTCTAACTCAGCTAATCCCCAAATGCCTATACAGGACCGGAAATGGGGAACTAGCTTCACAAATTAAAAGATATAAAAGGTTATAAACTATACAAAATGTCTTACAAGGGAGAGAGAAACTGTAAAACCCTGGCTTGTGAAAACAAGCCAAATGAAGAATCTTTATGAATAAAAATATGTATTACAGAAATGAAAAATATAAGAAAAATGCTCAAAACAAGAAAGGATTTGCCTATTAGGTAATTCAAAGATACAATCCAATCCAGAAAACAAAGAAGGAGACATTCCAGAACCCTGTAATGTGTCCATTTCAGCCACTCCTTGTTGAATTTACTTGTATGTTTAGAGTCATTGTCTTGTTGCAATATCCATTTTGAGTGGAGCATCAATGATCTGAGAGATGGTCTCACATTGTCCTCAAGCATCTTCAAGCAATGAAGAATTCATAATGGATTCTATGATGGGGAGCTGCCCAGGCCCTAATTCAGCAGAGCAGCCCAAAACCATAACATTTCCAACACCAAGCTTTGCAGATGGTATCATGCTTTTCTGGTCAAATAGTCTTCTTCTTCTTCTTTCGGCTGCTTCCGTTAGGGGTTGCCACAGCGGATCATCTTCTTCCATATCTGTCTCTCCTCTGCATCTTGTTCTGTTACACCCATCACCTGCATGTCCTCTCTCACCACATCCATAAACCTTTGCTTAGGCCTTCCTCTTTTCCTCTTCCCTGGCAGCTCTATCCTTAGCATCCTTCTCCCAATATATTCAGCATCTCTTCTCTGCACATGTCTAAACCAATGCAATCTCGCCTGTCTGACTTTGTCTCCCAACCGTCCAACTTAAGCTGACCCTCTAATGTACTCATTTCTAATTCTATCCATCCTCGTCACACCCAGTGCAAATCTTAGCATCTTTAAGTCTGCCACCTCCGGCTCTGTCTCCTGCTTTCTGGTCAGTGCCACCATCTCCAACCCATATAACATAGCTGGTCTCACTACCATCCTGTAGACCTTCCCTTTCACTCTTCCCGATACCCCGTCTGTCACAGATTACTCCTGACACTCTTCTCCACCCATTCCACCCTGCCTGCACTCTCTTTTTCACCTCTCTTCCACAATCCCCATTACTCTGTACTGTTGATCCCAAGTATTTAAACTCATCCACATTCGCCATCTCTACTCCCTGCATCCTCACCATTCCACGGACCTCCCTCTCATTTACACACTTGTATTCTGTCTTGTACCTACTGACCTTCATTCCTCTCCTCTCTAGAGCATATCTCCACCACTCCAGGGTCTCCTCAACCTGCTCCCTACTATCGCTACAGATCACAATGTCATCAGCAAACATCATAGTCCACGGGGATTCCTGTCTAATCTCATCTGTCAACCTGTCCATCACCATTGCAAATAAGAAAGGGCTCAGAGCCAATTGCTGATGTAATCCCATCTGCACCTTGAATACATCCGTCACTCCTACCGCAGACCTCACCACAGTCACACTTCCCACGTACATATCCTGTACAACTCTTATGTACTTCTCTGCCACTCCCGACTTCCTCATATAATACCACAGCTCCTCTCGATGCACCCTGTCATATGCTATCTCCCGGTCCACAAAGACGCAATGCAACTCCTTCTGGCCTTCTCTAAACTTCTCCATCAACATCCTCAGAGCAAACATTGCATCTGTGGTGCTCTTTCTTGGCATGAAACCATACTTCTGCTCACTAATCATCACCTCACTTCTTAACCCAGTTTCCACTACTCTTTCCCATAACTTCATGCTGTGACACATCAATTTTATCCCCCCATAGTTACTACAGTCCTGCACATCCCTCTTATTCTTAAATATCGGCACCAGTACACTTCTTTTCCACTCCTCAGGCATCCTCTCACTTTCCAAGATTCCATTAAACAATCTGGATAAAAACTCCACTACCATTTCTTCTAAACACCTCCATGCTTCCATAGGTATGTCATCTGGACCAACGGCCTTTCCATTTTTCATCCTCTTAATAGCTTTCCTTACTTCCTCCTTGCTAATCCGTTGCACTTCCTGATTCACTATCTCCACATCATCCAACCTCTTCTCTCTCTCGTTCTCTTCATTCATCAGCTTCTCAAAGTACTCTTTCCATCTGCTCAATATACTCTCCTCGCTTGTGAGTACGTTTCCTTCTTTATCCTTTATCACCCTAACCTGCTGCACATCTTTTCCAGCTCGGTCCCTCTGTCCAGCCAATCGGTACAGGTCCTTCTCTCCCTCCTTAGTGTTCAATCTCTCATACAACTCATCATACGCCTTTTCTTTAGCCTTCGCCACCTCTCTCTTCACCTTTCGCCTTATCTCCTTGTACTCTTGTCTACTTTCTGCATCTCTCTGACTATCCCACTTCTTCTTTGCCATCCTCTTCCTCTGTATACTCTCCTGTATTTCCCCATTCCACCACCAGGTTTCCTTTTCCTCCTTCCTCTGTCCAGATGTCACGCCAAGCACCCTTCTTGCTGTCACTCTTACTACATCTGCTGTAGTTTCCCAACTGTCTGGTAGCTCTTCACTGCCACCCAGTACCTGTTTCACCTCCTCCCTAAACTCAACCTTGCAGTCTTCCTTTTTCAACTTCCACCATTTGGTCTTTGGCTCTGCCCTCATTCTCTTCCTCTTCTTGATCTCCAACGTCATCCTACAGACCACCATCCTATGCTGCTTAACTACACATTCCCCTGCCACCACTTTGCAGTCTTCAATCTCCTTCAGATCAACTGTTCTGCATAGGATGTAATCTACCTGTTTGCATCTTTCTCCACTCTTGTACGTAACTCTATGTTCCTCCCTCTTCTTAAAATACGTATTCACCACAGCCATTTCCATTGTTTTGGCAAAATCTAGTATCCTCTGACCTTCTTCATTCCTCTCCATGACACCATACCTACTCATCACTTCCTCGTCTCCACTGTTCCCTTCACCACCATGCCCATTGAAATCTGCTCCAATCACCACTTTCTGTCCCTTGGGTACACTGCTCATCACTTCATCCAACTCACTCCAAAAATCTTCTTTCTCACCCATTGCACACCCAACTTGTGGTGCATATCCACTTAAAACATTCATCATCACACCTCCAATTTCCAGCTTCATAATCAATACTCTGCCTGACACTCTTTTCACCTCTAAAACACTCTTGACATACTGTTCCTTCAGAATAACTCCTACCTCATTTCTCCTCCCATCCACACCATGATAGAACAATTTTAATCCACCTCTGATCCACTTGGCCTTACTCCCCTTCCATTTAGTCTCTTGCATGCATAATATATCAACCTTCCTTCTCTCCATCATATCTGCTAACTCTCTCCCTTTACCAGTCATACTGCCAACATTCAAAGTTCCTATCCTCAGTTCCACTCTCTTTACTTTCCTCCTCTCCTGCTGCCTCCGGACACGTCTCCCCCCTCTTCTTCTCCTTCTTCTTCTTTGGCCAACAACAGCCCAATTTCCACCAGCACCCTGTTGGCTAACAGTACTGGTGGTGGTCGTTGTTAACCCGGGGCTTGACCGATCCGGTATGGAAATTTGTATTGTTGTCTGCATATTGATTTGGCAAAATTTTACACCGGATACCCTTCCTGATGTAACCCTCCCCATTTATCCAGGCTTGGGACCGGCACGAAGAAACACACTGGTTTGTGCATCCCCTGTGGCAGTACTGTTGTGGAATGACTTTATCTTTGCTTGATCTTTCCAAACCAGACTGTTCCAGAAATCCTGGTCTTTGCCTAGGTGTTTAATGGGCAAACTTTAGTTTTCCTGGTGTTCTTTTGTGACAGCAAAGGTGTCCTCCTGGCACACCTTCCATGTAGATCTAATTTGTACAGCCACTTTCTAATGGTGGATTCATGCACTGCAACAGTGGCAGGAGCTACCTGTAGATGAAATGCTGGGATTCTTAGAGACTTATTTCAGCACCTAGCATTCTGGTCTCAGGCTGAACTTGCTGAGGCACTTTTGCTGGGAAAATTTGGCAGTTGTTTGAAATCTTCTTTTATTTATAAATGATATTCCAGACAGTAGAGTGGTCAATTTCGAGTTGTCTGGAGATCTTTGCAAAGTTCCTTCCTAGACACATAGCTATCTAGAATCTTGTATCTGACAACCGCAGTGAGCTCTTGTGATCTTAGCATGGGGATAACATACACTTCAACAAACAAAGCTCAATATTTGACGTCTAAAAAATACAATTTCAGAAAAGATCCTCTGTAATGATGCAGTCATTTGCACCTAATTCTAATGTTTTGTTATTTGAGCTAGTGATAAATTTAGGAGTGTACTTGCATTTTCCACATGTGAAATTTGCATTTATATTTATTTAAATTATATATTGGACTACAACATATACATGTGGCATGATGTTTGTTATTATACCGTGTTGAGCCCCGTCCAGGACGCCCAGGAAGACAGGAGGAGGGTTCATTCCTCCTCCAGACCGCGAGGGGGCGTTCTCCCTGGTTGTATTGGGGGCCACGGGTACAGGGCTTGGAAGCCCAACCCTGTAGGGGCCCATGGTCACCTCCAGGGGGCGTCTCTCTGCCTGAAGGACCCTGGACCCCAGTACACCTGGAACACATCCTGGTACAGATAAAAGGGGCCGCCGCCCTTCATTCGAGGCTGGAGTCGGGTGGAAGCAGGACAAGGTGATAGAAAGAGAGAAGGAGGCGGTCCGAAGAGGCAGAGTGGTTGGCCTGGACTTTGGGGAAGATTGGGGTTTGTGGCACAGTAATTGTAAATAGTAGTGTAAATAAACATGTGTTGGTTGACATGAGCGTGTCTGCCTGTCTGTGTCCGAGCCAGACACCACAATGACATCCCAGATGGGACTATCCACCTGTTCTAAGGCGGGGAACCAAGAAAAAAAGAATTTTGTGGATGGCTCGGCGCAGCAGGTGCGCCCACAACCCCGCAAGAAAGTCTTGCCCCACGGACCGTTAACGGACTATGGTCACAAGGTTCTCTCCTGGTGCGGCGGAAGATCGACTGGCCTTACCTGAGTGCAGTGGGCTCCAGGGAGTGTGCTGTCGCAGAGGGCGCCTGGGACGGTGCGGTGTCGAGGGAGGCCATGCCGGAGACGTTTCCCTGGACAGAGGGGACCCGGGAGGTAAGAGGGAGAGTCCACCGAAATTGGCCGTGATCCGAATGATCAGTATCGAGTAGGGGGATCTCCGACAGCGGATGCGGTGGTGCAGGCTGTTCGCGAGGTGAGGGGAGCAACATCGAGAGGGCAGGCAGGACAGGGGCTGATGAGTGCCCTGGGTCCTAGCGCCCGACGCCCAGAGCCTGCGACAGTCTCCCGTTGTTCTGTATGGACGCAGACGGGCTTGGATCTGTGCGTTTCCCATGCGCAGACCCAGACCGTCGGGGCGTCAAAGAGTGATAGGAGGAATCGAGGGGTGAATGCCTGTTCCTCCGATAGGAAGGGACGTGCAGCTGGGTGCGCACGTCCAGAGAAGGGCTGTCCTCTGCGGAAGTAGAGGGAAGCTCCAGTGCCGGTGGAGGAGACGACAGTGCGAGCGGACCTGTCAGATACAATCGCATATTGTAATCTTTTTATTTAGCCAATCAAAGGTGTCATTTGGCTTGACTTCTCACAACATCCATAATGGCTAACAGGGTACCATTAGCCACCATAAAAAACCTCATACTGTTCCATTCCATCTGAACTAGTGTGGTGCTGAGTTGTCACCCGTTGCATGGCTGCACTCGGGTCCTAATTTGGGATCCTGAGTTAGTTCGTCATGTGGTGGGTGCAGCAACGCGCTGTATCAGTGCGAGCTCCTAACCTCTCTTATAGAGTCACAGACAACATCTTTGTTCTTTACAGTACAACAGCTCACCTTTCACTTGAAATTTCTGTTTGGTTAAATTTCTGGACTTAAATTCCATTTGCATTGTAGTCCATAAAAATTTTTCCCAAGGCAGGAAATTCACTCAGCTCAAGTAAACTGACTTGCTATGATAAACATTTGCTATAATACTCTTTCACATGGCAAAACACAATCAATTGTGGAAAGGAACAAAAAGGAACAATGATTTTTTTTCAGCTGATGTGGAATGAAGACTAAACACCACATTCACCTAGACTAAACATTAATCCACAGGGTAGAGGAGTACTTTTGAGATGATGACCTCAAGCTGATAGTAACTGGGTTTGATAGATGCCACAGTGCTGGCATGATAGTCTAGTGGTTGGCACTGCTTCCTCCCAGCTCTAGGAGTCTGGATTCTTAATCCAGCCTGCTCCATGTGTATATAGAGTTTGTATATTCTAAGTAATCAGGTTGAAGTATTTGTATGAGTACAGGTTAGCTTTTTTTGCTTTCTCAATTCACCCTGTATAAGTGAGTGTGGGAGTGTGTTTGAGAATGCTCTGTGATGGACTGCTGTTCTTTTAAGGATAGGATCCTGCTTATTTGTTGGTATAGGCATCAGTACCCAAAGACTCACATAACATAACATGACATTCTCAAAATAACCTAATCCAGTGATCACAGAGACCAGAGCCAATGCTAGCAGCATACACTACAAGGTAGGGACTGACCCTAGATGGGATATCACTCTATTGCATGGTCCACACACATACACACCAATTCATGTTTTGCAAATTTAGAATCACCAGTGAACCTAACCTGCAACAATGTCAGATTTCTAGCCACCCTAAATACAGATGAACCATGGGGGACTAGAGCTTATCTTGACAGGACCATGTGCAATGCAGGAAATAGCCCTAAAATGGGGCACCAGGCCATCTTATGGCCCACTTATGCACATTACCACAAGCGGTCAATTTACAGTCACCATTTAGTCTAATGAATAAGCCCTGAAGGGTGTGGAAGGGAAACACAGGTACCCAGAAGAAACCTACGCAGACATGTGGAGAACACTTAATCCCCACTGAAGCAGCACCTGGGAATAGGATGGAAACCCAGGATGTTTGATCATGAGGCAGCACCATGCTGCTTGATTGTGTATTCTGTATACTAAAATTTCATTTTATATTATCTTACACTGCGGTGGGTTGGCACCCTGCCCAGGATTGGTTCCTGCCTTGTGCCCTGTGTTGGCTGGGATTGGCTCCAGCAGACCCCCGTGACCCTGTGTTCGGATTCAGCGGGTTGGATAATGGATGGATGGATGGATGGATTATCTTACAGCACAAGATATTTTAAATACTACTTCTCTACTTTTGCAGTTTGAGCTCTCTGATGACGTATTTTGAAACTTTGTCTTCTTATTTAAAGATCCACGGACTAGAGTGCGTCTGAAAAATAAGGCTGAGAGCGACCCACTGGCCAGTTACATAAATGCTAATTATATCAGGGTAAGTGCACATTTTTCTGTCACTTTGGTTACTTATGATATACTATACCTGAACAGTGCTTATTTCCCCTTTATGTGGATAACAGGATAATAGTTTTTGTTTTAGGCAGCAGTGTGGTACAGTTTTTATCACTACTACATTTCAGCCCTTGAAACTAGAGGTCAATACTCAAAGTCATTACTTCCTAGGTGGAGTTTGACTGTTCATGCTGTGTTTGCAGATATGGTTCATGTGCTTTAGTTACCCCCCACCACACCAACCTCCATTCCCTAAACTAGCATTTTGGGTTAAGTGGCAATTCTAATCTGGCCTATTGTGAGGGTGTCCTGCTGTCAACATCTGGAAACCTATAAAAGGCGAAGGCCATATTTTGACCAGTTCATGAAAACTTCAGCATAAGTCCTAAAATTCTTGTGTGGAAACACAGTAATTAAGTTTACAAGTACACTGCTAAAAAATTAAGGGAATACTTAAATCACACAGCAGATCACAATGAATGATTTTGCAATTGAATGGGACGTCCCACCTCTTGTTTTTGTTAGGCATTGATATTTTGTGTTTATAGCTTTTATGTGCAGAAATATTTAAAGGTGAGGGTTTGCAGATGTTTCATTGTCTGGACTTCACTTAAAAACAAGTGAAAAACTGCCTCTTACAACAAGAATAAAGTTTGTTGAGAATTTCCTGCTCCTGATTTAAGTTCTTATAACTTCACTTTTTGGTTTGTCCTATTACAAAAGATGACATGAGCAAATGACCCCACTTGTCTTTAGTGTTCATTTATAGATAGCTTATTTCAACTTCTGTCCCTAAGAAAAATAGATACTGCCGATGATACACTATTTGTATGGCCTGACATGACTTATACGATATATTTGAAGGAAAATATGTGAAGTGATGTAGTGACTAATATTGGAATCAAAAGTGTCTAGAGGAGAAAGTGGCACTGAATTGAGAAGAAATCTGAAGTAATGCCATTTGCATGCATAGAAATCCCAGCAGGTATGTATTCTCTGTTTTTACTTAGGGGCATTTGGTCATTCTACTGCATTACAGACAAAACAGACAATTGATCATCCCATCCTGGCCCTCCAATTTTCATTCCATGAAAATATGTCAAAAGAAGCAATTTTAATATTGTGTCTAATTCTGGAGATCATGCTACAAATGAGACATACAGTAGCTGAAGATGTAAGAGATGAGTCTGTCTCACTCTGGCAAGCTATGGCAACAAGATATATACAGTTACGAAAAAATAAGGCTGTATGGGAACATAATGCATACATTGTTAAAGGCATTGAAGTTGATCCATCATTATTTATTTAAATAGTGCATCATATAAACAAAATGGCCTAAATGAAACTGTGAACAGGACAGAAACCAAGAAACATCTCTTTATACACTGAAATCTGGAACAAAGATTCAATTTACATTGTTCCAGTCATGTTGTAAATGTGATGGCTTCTAAAAGATGCCTGGTTAGAGATAGTAAATAGTCAAATGAGCTTTGTGGAGTAAGTATTTTTCTCTTGTTTTAATTTGTTTTTATATTTCACTGAGGCAAAGGACAGTCTGCAAGTTCACCTTGTCCATTTGACTCTCTTCTCTTATAGATTCTGAATTGATGTCTCTTTCCTTGAAATAGATTTTCCATTTCTTGTACTTACTTTTTACAAGATGACTCATGCCTGAGGTGTGATTGGAATCCAGGGAAAAAGGACAAGGAAAACTTCAACGGCTAAGGAAATTCATTCTTAAGTCAGGAAAGGCTAGTCTGTGGGATCTGGCTAACTAGAATTCTAGGGATAATTTGCTGTTGACAATGCTCTGGATTGTTACAATAGAAAGGGTAATGATGGGAACATGTCGAGATGGCCTATATAGCTACATGGTTTATTAAGTATGAATATTGAGAGGAAGTAGCTAGCCCAAAAGCTAATCTTGGTGTTTAGTCCTTTATGTGGCAATGAGATGACAGTAACACTGAGAAATCAAGACACAACAGAGAAGTGGGATTTTATAGAGTAATGGCTTGAAGTAGGAAGGAAAGTTAAAGTTCAAATTTATTGTCACAGTAGAGTGAGTTTCTTGTACATCTCCCACAGGCTAGTGAAAGTAATACAGCACCATGTATATGACAGCACTCTACACTGTTGAGTAGCTTTATGACCTGGTTGTGACTGTCCAGAATGACTCAGACCTTTAACAATACTTTTTGATATTCTCAGGCCAAATATTTTATATATGTCCTGAACAGAACAAGGAGTTGTGTGCCAGCTTCAATGCCCTCTGCAATCATGAGCTGAGTAGGTGTTGTACCAGGATGAAATGCAGTAAGAGAGAACAAACTCAAATATGCATCTATAAATATTGGTGAGCATACTGGGAGACATCTGAGCTTTCTCCAGAGGAAGTAAAGGCAATGGAGAACCAAACTGTCATAAAATGAAGGCCGGAAAATGACAATAAGAAAAGGAGGTGAAATAAGTGGCAGAGCTTGTAGGAGAAGCTGCCAATATACCACTAATAGAGGCTAATGTGTGCATTAATCTGTTGTGAACTGCTACTATTATCAACTCACCATTTTGAAATAAAAGTGCTTTTACCTCTTGATCTGACAACTGTGTACAATGATATATGTGCCACATTAATTACTCAAATTTTAAACCCCTTCTTATATCCCTCTCTGTCAGTGCATGCAGTAGGCTTGTTTTATTAAAAATTAAATAAAAAAATGTTTTCTGAGGCTACATGGAAAATGATGTGATAAAAATGGCAGAAAGCATTTTCCCATCTGTAAATGTGCTGCAGATTATACTCAGGTGTATCATTTAAGAGTATGCCAATGACCCAACAGCTGCAATAGCCTAAAAAAGTGTGTTCACTAAAAACAATAACTGATTTTACTTGATTAGGAAGGAAAAAAGGGGGAAGCGACTTCACTCTGCAATAAATCAAAAACGTTCTGCTAATTTTAACAAATGATTAAATGCTTCATAAACATCCTAAGACGCTTTATTCAGAATGTTTCGATAGTAATAATAATTATTACAGTAAACATATGTTTATTTTTCAACATAAACATTCCTACTGCATTTGTAGTTATTGTGTAGTACAATGAGGATATATGTAGAAGCTTAATGAAAACAAATATTAAAATTATATAAAAATTATATTTAAAATATATCATAATACATTAAAATATTTTAAAATTATGGATACTCTACCTTTTAAAGTGCTTCTGGATAACAAACATTATTAAATACAATTTATAAAATGCAGATTGAATGATAACCCATGCCAAAGATTGGGTTTCCTGTTGTGGTTTCCACTGAGATGAAAGTGAGAAAGGAAAGTGAACCACTTATCTGATAACTACTATCTTGGGAAGGAAGAGGTTTGATTACTTTAATTATAAGAATGTAAAGTGTCTCATTTGGAATAAACATCCACTGGTGAGCTTTTGACATTTTGTGAACAGCTAAACATTAAAATACTGATAAGAGTGCTATATACAGAATAAGCCAGGATAAATGGAATAAGCCATTGAAATAAGGCAACGCCTCAACTGCACATTTGTCATTAGTAATTTGCTTTGGACAAAAGTCTCACACAGATACATGTCAAAAGCTAATTTGCAGTAATCTATTCTCAAGCAATCAATCAGTCAATCAAGCATTTTTATATGAAACTATTCTCAGCAAGTACTATTTAAAAGCTCTGTAAAAAGTACACCTGTATGTGAACACAATTCGTTGCAACTCATAGATACTGCTGGTATCTCCATTATTTAAATCCATTCACAAAAAGTCCAATTTTTTTGGAAAAGTGCATTTTGCCCCAGAGGAAATTTACAACATTATGAGCAAATGTTAGCAGAAAAAACTTAAAAATCAAATAAACACAACCAAAAGTATACTTTAGTTCGATTCAGTTTACTGTGGTGCAGTGCTCTTCACTGAGTGCAGGTTCAGACTGCTTACAGTCATTTATAAGTATAATAAGATAACATTAAAATATTACTATATTTCCACACAAAAAGCACATGTCAATGATTAAATATAATAAAATCCTACAAATGTAAAGTCCCATTAATATGGCCAGATGAAAGCAGAAGGGATGAAAACAAGAACTTCAATTGATAACATCCTTGGGAAAAATAAGCCTTTGGGTGTCCACAGCTGGTTAGAACAGATAAAGTCACAGGTGTGATCACCAAAGTCAACTGGCTGCCCAGCCCCTCTGGGAATTTCACAATATCAAACATAATATTGTATTGTATACAATATACAATTGTATTAACTGTGCGTTTCATTTTTGTGTTATGCAGCTTTGTCACTGAGGCATGCAAGCAATTTTGTAAAAGAACAGAATATCTCTGATTTGTTTCCACATTTTTATTAAAACAATTCTTAAATTACATTTTTTTCCATATTTGTACTATTTGTAAATATTTGAGCGCACTCATTTATGGGAGCCTGAACTATTATGGCTTAGTTACTAAACATTCTATCTATCTATCTATCTATCTATCTATCTATCTATCTATCTATCTATCTATCTATCTATCTATCTATCTATCTATCTATCTATCTATCTATCTATCTATCTATCTATCTATCTATCTATCATTCTCTGTCTCTCTCATATTTTGCACTTTTCATCACAATTCACCTTCCAACGTAAAAAAAAAAACAACTCAAAAACACAGAATCTATAAACACAAAGATAACAGGTGGAGGTATGTGCTAATTTTTATTGATTTAAATGACTTTTGTTTTGGTGTTTTATGCAGATTGTTGTTGCAGATGCATGCACAGTAACTAATGGAGCCACCAAAAGAGTCTGAATGGCTATTTGGCTGGTAATCCTTGCTAGTGTCTAAGTGTTCTAAATGCTTCTAATTATTGTCCTTATCCAGTCTTGGCTCTTTTTCACACTCTGTACTCTTCTATTGTTTTATAATGTTATTATACATTAATGAGGGTGTTAGTCCAGCAGCAAAGGGAAAGGACTTGAAAAGAGATTTCCAGGTTAAATTTCTGTTCAGCTGGTGACCTCCTGCATTACCATTATAGCTCCACTTTGCAACAAAGATGGGTGGTACAATTTTGGTTTTATTGTGGAAGTCACATTAGAAACATCCTTTCATTTACTGAACCAGTTTATCCAAACTTGGGATCTTGGGGAGATGAAGCCTGTTCTGGCAACTCTTTGCATAAAATATGAATAAGCCCTCTATAGGGTGCCAGTCCATCACTTGATCCTTTTACTTACGTTGTGGTTAATTTAGAGCTGGTAATTAACCTAATATGTGGTGGTCCAGTACTAAGCACCAGTCCATTCCAGGGCACATTCATTGACACTAAGCCAGTTTTGGGCTGCTAATTCAACAAACACCAGGTAATGCAATGATTAGTGTTGCCATCTCAATGAGCCAGAAGATTGGGTTTGAATCCTGGCCCAGTCATTGTTTGTGTGAAGTATGCACTTGCTCCCCACCTCTGAATGGAAGTTTTCACTTGAGATTCTGTTGTTTCTCCTGCAGTCTAAACCAAGCTTGAACATGACTATAATTTTCGATCTGCTTTGGTTGGTGAGGGTGGCAAAAGACCGAACAGACCACTATAACCTTAGGAATTTGTTCTATTGTTTATCCTTGATGCTGTCAAGAAATATTATCTTTGCAGTCAGTCCTGGGTCTTTGCCCAATTAGCTGGGCCTCATACGCACCACCATAGGAGATCTCTGCAGACATCCTAATAACATGCCCAAAACACATTTGGCACATTGCTTGTGCTTCAGAGTTATAAAGAGTGAGCATAGAAAAATTGCACAGAAACCTAATTTTAGCCACATTTGTTTACTTATTTTTTCTCATTGTGAAAATTAGACTATAATGTGAGCATTGTCAAATATTTTTCTCCCCATAATAAGACTTTTTGAAGCCCATTTTTTGCCACCCTGTCCTGAGTGTTGTTGAATTCTTCTCCTTCGATCCTTATGCCAACTCTTCATTACAAGAGTCACAAATCAGTCTTGGCACATGAAGCACAAGGGCACTTGCTCTATTTTCTACAAGGTGCTATGGACCTTTATTAAAAAACACAAACTTAAATCAACTGCATCTAAATTGTAAAAAGTGTCCGATAGTTAAAAGGTGATACATGAAATGCATTTGCAGGATTAATGGCATAGAGGTCAAGAAGCAGTTTTTGAAAATGAGGGATATTCCAGTGTTAACTAAACTTGATACTCTAAATTAATCACCCACTATAAACACTGACATGCACATTTTTGTTATCTGGATTAATGAATTGCCAGCTTTTAATTGTCCAGAGTGTATGTATGTGTGTGTACAAGTTAGAGTCCAGTTTCCTGTGTTTCTGGATCTGGATATGTCTAATGTTATTTTTGTGATTCTTTAGAGTACTTAAATTTCAATAAAGAAATACATTTTTACTTTTCATTTTATAGGATAGTACAGTGGCAAAGTCCTTTGAGCTGCCGCTTCAAGGATCCAGCATTCTAAGTTTAAATCCCAATCCCACAGGTCTGCATGGATTTTTCTCCCCCATTTACATACATGTGTGGTAGTAAAATTAGAATTCCCATTATTATTGTGGAAATATGGATGTGTGCAATGGACTGGAGCCCTGCCCTAGGCTAGTTCTCCCTTTACTCTTGGTGGTGCCATGATAGGCTCCAGCCCAATGACCATGAATTGCATTACGCTGATCTGAGAATGTTATTAATGAATAAGGATTAATTAATGTATTATTTTCCAGTGCAAACCTGCACCCAAAACAGAACTTAAATAAAGTAAAGGGATTTATATTATAATTCTTTTTTCTGCTTGTGTACATTGTTATTTTTTTTTTAAACTGTATAATTTGTTGACTTATTATTAGTTTTAAAATATCATGCAAAAGACAGCATACAATAATAACTGATTGATTAATTGATTTCAATTTGTGCCTAGGGCTACATGAACAAAGAGAAGGCATTCATTGCCACACAAGGACCAATGATAAACACAGTGAATGACTTTTGGCAGATGATCTGGCAGGAGGATGTGCCTATTATTGTCATGATCACAAAACTGAAGGAAAAAAACGAGGTGAGCCATCATTGCCTCATTTTGTTTTTTTTTTTGGTTTTTATACTGTCTTTTGTGGCCCAGTTCAAGGAGCAGACAAACAAATATGCTAACCAGCTACTCTAAAGAAGATCTTCCATAGCCTGAGTGCAAGTCTGTTCCTTAGGGCAACTGGGAGAGTGACAGAGAGAGAGAGAGAGAACCCAATTAAGTGCATTTACCAATATTTATTTATTTATGCAAAGAATACATATTGATATATACTGCCATTTTACATATACTGCCTGGTAGTAATCCCTTTGCCTTATGAACAACTTAAACTGTTGGACACATACATCTTTGTGACATAACAAATTATCCAGTTTGAAAAAGAGTGGACTATAGCCAAATGTAATTGTTGGGTATACCACAGCATTTGAATGCTATTAATAGCTCTAATGAGTGCTAAGAAAATATTGTCTACACTATTGCACCACCAGCAATAACTTGCCAACCAGATTGGATCTATTAAATCATGCTGTCTGCACAAAAATCTGTTCATACCATTTGCATCTTCTGATGTGTCATGTTGCTTCATTTTTCTGTTCTTAACATACTAGAGATGAACCTGAAATACTCAACTGTAGTCCATTTGCTTCAAGGTCTCTGAAATTTTGTGCATTCAGAAATCCTTTTCTGCACACCTCTGAAGTAAAGAGCTGTTTATTGACTATAAGGCCAGTAAGCTTAATGTGCATCCCAGGTAAATTAATACAAACAATTGATGATGAACAATAGATGATACCAAACTTGGTGTACTGGCAGATAATCTCAAATCTGTTGAATTATTACAGAGGTACTTGGATAGCACATATTCTTGGACAGATTTGTGGCAGATGAAATTTACCATAAGTACATGTAAGGTATTACACATAGGAAGTAAACATGTTAGATTTGAATACACAATGGAAGGTCTGAAACTTAAAAGTACTGCTTATGAGAAGAATATATGAGTCACAGTGCACTTGTCACTATCAACTTCCAGACAGTGTAACAGAATGTTTGGTTATATACAGTAGAGTGTTGTGTGGAGTCAAAGTAAGTAATACTTTAGCTTTACAATGCACTAGTGAGGCCTCACTTGTGTGTAATTTTGGCCTCTATATTACAAAAAATAAAAAAATAGCAGTGACAGCAGAAGTCCTGAGCAGAGTTACTATTCTCTTTCCAGGACAGCAAGGTATGAATTATTTGGAAAGATTAAAGATGCTAAACCTTTTCAGTTTAAGCAAACAGAGATTATAAATAGACATGGTTGAAGTGTTTTAAGTTAGGAAAGGAAATAGTATGGTTGATTCAGGCTGTTAATTTTAAATGAGTTCAACAATACACAGGGACACAGTGGGAAATTGGTTAAGGGCAAATCTATTCTAGAGGCTGTAGCACCTGAAAATCCCACAAGGGCAGCTGTTACCAAAAAACTGGATCCACCATTTATGGCACTAACAGTCAAATTTTGGCCAAACTCACTTAGGTCATATATTTACCTATATTATACTTATAGTATTTACTTATTATAAATTCAGGCTTTTTTAAATAAAGGTAATTTTATTTTATTATATTACATTTGGGGTAGCATGGTGGAACGATGCTTAGTGCCCTGACAGAGAAATATACTATTTTCAAATCCTAGGTCTGGTCATTTGCTATGTGAAATTTGCTTGTTCTTAATATGTCTGTATAACTATTTCTATTTGGGTTTTCTTCTCACATCCTAATTATGTGTTTTTAGATCGTTTGGTATGGAATTAGAATTGGCCCAGTATAAGTAAGTGTGTGGGCACTAGCAGTCTCTGTGACAGACTGGTGTTTCATCCAGAGTTACTTCCTGCTTTGAATTGTTTCCAGCCTAGATTAGACAAATTTGAGACACATAAAGGTAGTCTGATCAGATCAGTGAGAAGTGTGCAACAAAAAAATAATAAAAATGTAACCTGAGTGTAAAACACAGCACTGTTCATTCACCCACTGAACTCTTGTGTGACCTGAACAAATCAGTTACTTGGCCAATTAAAAAATCTTGAACTAACTGGATTTATCAAAAACTTAAAAAGTGAGTGGCTAAAGGCATTCAAGTGGTCTTCATCTACAGATTAACTTTTCTTCTTTTTTTACTTATTTTGGATGCCATACATTCAGGTTATAATAATTTTCTTTAAAAAAAAGAAGTCAAAAAGACAATAGGTATAAAACAACACAAGTTCTATGTTTTTGGGCACACAGTCTGGTGAAAGATGGGGGGGTGGGGGAGTGGGTGGTGTTGAGTTTAGGGGGGAATTCAGTCTGAAGAATGTACATTTATTGGTGCTGAGGTTGCCAAAGCTATAAGCACTAACATCCCTTTATGGCAGAAACATGGAACATTTGATAAGTAATTTTTGTTTTAAATAAACTTTCATTCAGCAAATGGCATTGTAATTGGAAAGCATTTCATGACGCCCTCCTGTCTTAGTGTTGGTCAAGTCTCAAAAACATAACCCAAGGGATTCTGGGGAGCAGAAAAGCTTTTATCTCACTTGTTCAGAAGTGGGCAGGGGGAGAGCTCAGAATTAGCAGCTGACGTCTCTTTTAACAATTTAACAATGAAAATGAGTTTGTAAGGGTGGGGACCCTGTCTGATTGTAATCAAATAACAAGCACTGGTTACGCAATGGGTGCCTTCCCAATCAGGCAAAGATTCTTCTAAAATGTACTCCATGTTCCACCCTCCTGGCCACACACACACACACAGATTTACAGCTTCAAGAATCACACAGTAACACTGAACATTCAGAAGCTTAAGCAAAAGGAGTAGGTGCATCTGGAGCAAGCAGATATGAAATTATGCTTGTCCTGTTATTATTATTACTAAGGACGTGGGTGTGTCAGGCACAACAGGGCCTTCTGCTAAAGTACAGTGCATTGTCTTATTTCAGAAATGTGTGCTGTACTGGCCAGAGAAAAGAGGCATCTACGGGAAGGTGGAGGTGCTTGTCAACAACGTTCAAGAATGCGACCATTACACCATTCGGACCCTGACTCTAAAGGTAATAAAAGCTGGGCTGGAGTGTCATTGTCTGAGGTATCTCTGTGGTTAGTTGCACGAGGGTTGTTCTGAGCAGGAGAGAATCTATTGGGCAGTGGGCTGGATCTGAACAAGGTAGAAATAATGTGCATTCTGAAATGCAGAAACAGCTGCAATGATGGACATTCTTTTTAATAATAATAATAATACATTTTATTTCTATAGTGCATACTTTTGTGGCTAAAAATTTCCAAGAGTGTGTAAATGGTGTCTTATGGCAGCAAAGAAAAACTAAATTAAATTAAAATTAAATTAAAATAGATTCAGTTATAAAAGATAGAAATATTCTATTATATAATGGCAGTATGTTATTGGGGTATTTGAGAAAAATAAATATTTCATATTATGTAGTACCAGTACATTTATAAAGAAATTATGAAAAAAGTGTGTAATCTAAAAGGGTTGAAATTACACTGTGTCTTTTAAAGATTTTGGGCACATTATTTTTTCATTTTGCCAAAATTTAATAATCCTCCTCATCCATTCCCAAAGATACTCTGTCAACTTATTTGGAGATTCCAAATTGGCCCTGTGTGGGTGTGGGTGTGTGAAAGAGGTTCTTTGTGATGGGTTGGCTTCCTGTCCATAGTTTCTTTCTGCTTTGAGTTCAATATGATTCAAGGCTTCAACCCCTTGTGACCCTAAAATGGACTAAACAGGCTTGAATTATGTTATATTTTCTTTTTATTCACTTATGTTACTTATTGTACACCTCTCACACTCAGTATGATTACTGTGAGCAACACCACGGTCAAGTCAATACCAGGACATGTCAGCTAGCTACGTCACAGTGCCCATTTTGAATATAAGTGCAAGTGGTATTGTCATCCTTGATTAAAGTTAGTTTATTTAAAGTGAAGGTTTTGAGGGAAATTCAGTGTAATAAATCTTTAAGACTATCAGGGGCTTTGAATTTGGTTAGTTTTCATATTTTTAAATTTATAAAAACTTCTTGGTAAGGATGTCTGCCTGAAATATGGCTAGAAATTTTGTTAGCCTTATAAATGACAGTATTCACCACTCAGAAAAAAAATTGATGAGGCACAGTGGTTCAGAGGTAGTGCTGCTGCCTTGTAAAAAGCAGATCAGGGCTCACGTCCCAGATTTTCTCTACATGGAGTTTGCATGACTACCCAAGTCCAAGTAGGTTTCCTCTGAGTGTTCCAATTCCCTTCAACAGTTCCATGGTGGCATACAGATTAGCTAGATGGGTGATGTAGAAATTTGTCTCAGATGTGTTTGTGTGTGCATGTGTGTGTGCCTTCAGTCTGCGATGGGCTGCCATCCTGCCCAAGGATTGTCCCTGCCTTGTGCCCAATACATGCTGTGATAGGTGGGTTTAGAAAAGAGAAGGAAGAATACAATTATTTGGATTAGTCTGTGAAACCCCTAACTTTATAATGTATACATGCAAAGATTTATTACCAAAAAATATTAAATGATTTTCCATTTTTTAACTTTGAGACACTTTCCTTAATTTTTTACATAAAGATCAATGAGAGAAAATCACAGGACTTTACTCTTAAATATGTTGTCACCACATCACTAGATTGAATAATGCACAACAGTGAGGCATCGGTACATGCAAAGTGTGACATATGCTATGATGACATGTGTTAGTTTGTCAACATAAAGAGTAGGTGCAAGGTATAGAGAGAAATGTAACTGCTTTCTTTTACAGCAAGGGGGCCAAAGTCAAACTGTGAAGCACTACTGGTACACCTCGTGGCCTGACCATAAGACACCTGACAGCGCATACCCGCTGTTGCAACTCATGGCCGAAGTAGAGGATGATCAGAAAACTGCAGCTGACAGAGGTCCTGTAGTTGTTCACTGCAGGTGAGGCTTCCTTTCTCAAATTGATGAGTATATTTGAGCAGCTCTAAAGTTCATAGTGCCTTTAGTTAAACTGTGCTCCACAATCTAGGTCTTCCATCTGTTTCGGGCAACTTGTAATCGGCATAACTGCAGGTACTGCAAGTGCTGTGTTCCCTTTCAGCACACCTACTTACCAGTTCTGCTTTACATTCCAGTGCTGGTATTGGAAGGACTGGCTGCTTCATTGCTGCCTCCATTGGATGCCAACAGCTGAAGCAGGAAGGAGTTGTTGATGTGCTCTCCATTGTGTGCCGACTTCGGATGGACAGGTTTGCTTCTAACTTAATTTTTTTAATTAGCCACCTGTTATTTATTTTCTGTCAGATGAGGAACCCTAATCTGTGGCACTTCCTGTAGGACCAATGCTCTCCACCCAAAAAGAAAAGGAAATCACACTACAGCACTAATAGCACTACAGTTCAGGCTGATACAAACACTTTCTGCTACACTGCACTATGAGCTAATTTCTATAGCCCAAGTTGCTCATAATGAATCTGTCACTCCATTATGGCAGTTAAGGAATTCTTGACGAATTCTCCTGTAGGTAAATACAGTCATTTGTGATCCTTAGGATGATGCTGTGGTCCAGCAATAAGTGCTTCTACATGGTATTGGATTAAAATTTCAGCTTCAGTTACCTTTGGTGTTCATTTTTCACTTTCTCAATGTGTCTAGATAGGTTTTTCCTCAAAGACCTCCCAATAATATGTGAGAGAGTAATTAGACAATTCTAAATTGTGTGAGTGTGTGAATGTGTGCATGAGTGTGCCCTGCAGTTGACTCACACGGGTTATTTCTGAGCTGTTGCTTGATGCATTTGGGGCTGTGGTTCACATCTTTTTGATACTGCATTGAGAGGGTTCAAGAAGTTGACTGATGGACTACTTTTAGACATTATGATCTAAGTGGAAGCCCTGGATACACCTGTCTATATGGTTGTATATATTCAGTGTTGGCTTGTTTAATAACAAAAAGTTTTAAATTAGCATTACCTTAGATTAGTATTTACAGTAACATACAATTCTTTTGTACTTAGCCAGTTAATTCTTGGTAAGATTGGCTGGATAACCTCTTTTACAGGATTAATTCATTAAATAATAGTTAGGTAATGATGGCTCTGTCATTGTGTTCCAGTGACCTGGGGCCTCATGTATAACGCCGTGTGTAAAATTCACACTATAACATGGTGTACGGACAAAAGCGGAAATGTTCGTACACACAAAAAAATCCAGATGCATAAATTTGTGCGAACGGCAACTTCCATGTTCTTCCACTACATAAATCCCGGTCAGTGTAAAAAGTAACACATGTGCACGCGCCTGCTGTCCCACCACAACTCCTCCCAGAATTACACCTCTTTGAATATGCAAATCAATATAAATAGCTCTTAAGCTCAGCCTTCTGTGAAAAGACAATGGCAAAAACACGGGGAAAATAGAAGAATTTCAGCGAATACCAAGTGGAGGCAAGGAAAAACTTACTATTTGTTGGTTTAAACAGTGGTATAAACAACAAAAGGAAGTTGATCGAGTGACATAGTGTTGGAGAAACTCGAAAGCTCAAGTTCACAAAGATACACAGTGCCCAAAATAAAAAAGAAGCGGTCAGATTATTCTTTAATAAACCCTAATATATTCCCAGTTGGGTTTGCATGGATGCGATTATAAAAATTCTATTATTTGAAAAATGAAGACTAAATGGGAAGATTGAAATAATTTGTATGGGGCACATGGTGGCAAGCATCCTTTGAGGTTCAATTGTTTAGATGATTTAAAGTTTTTTTGTTGTAATTTTTTGGATGCTATTCAAAGGCAGTTTGTTCCTATAAGATCATTATTATCAACATTTCAACAATGAAAGAACAAGCGGTTTAATTTTTTATTTAGAGTGTGAATAGAAATCTGGATTGAAATCATTACAAAGTCTAAAACACCACCAAGGTGCGACAGGGCAGGAGACAGTCCAAAATAGAACTTTCTAGAAAGAAAGAGATAGAGAGAGAGAGAGGGAGGTATACATGTGTTGTCAGAGAGAACCACTGTTTGCCAGTCTGGGAAATGCCAGCGTGGGAAACAGGCACTGTCAAGGGGGGGAAGGACTCTTGTCAGTATAAATTGTGCCTCAGAAGTGGAAAAGAGAAATGAGGGTAGACAGAGAAGTTTTACAGAAGAGGACGCTAGAGGGTAGCAAATGGTGCTTGACCTTGTTTCTGAGCGAAAGAGGACTTAAAGGAATGGTAGCAAGTTAATATGATTTGATTCAGCAAATTTCTACTGACATATTCCTATGGAAGTATTTGAGATGCTGCAGCCCAACACCAGAATCAGACCAGGCCATGAAACATTTAAAGGTGTAAATCTCTGGATGTGACTTAAATCCTGCTGCTAATCAGGGGAATGAGAGATTACAATAAGGTGGATAAATCATGTGATTGTCAAAAGAGAACAAGAATACTCTTTTGGTACTTTAGGAAGGCTGACCAGTATTCATACCAGTGATAGCCTGTCTCAGGATGAACCATTAGATTTGTTATTTTTTCTTATGTTTTTGAATCCAAGCTTTGTTTATTCTCCTGTTGTGTTTTACTCTATTTTTTAAATAATATTTTGATGTTACTGGAAAATTTGTCTGATACAGAAATGATATTTGGCAATTTAGTACTGTTTACTTCATGAGTAAGTTGGGAGTACTGGCACAGTTTTGGACGCTGCTTCATTTAAGCACAAATAAGGCACAATAATACAATCGAATGTGTGAGATGAGCACCATGTTTTACATGCATATGGAGGATGACAAGGCAAAAAATTAGGTAAAATATGGCATTAAGATGTCATCAACAATTTGGTAAATTTCCTCATATTAAAGACACTTTATAGTTTAACAAATTAACTACTCAGAGTTTACTATAAGACTATTTAATTCTGCTTTTGAATATGTAACCCACAGTCCACACTACCCAAAATACTTTTAAGTCTAATATCTTGAAGATTAAACTGTAATTGGATCACAACTCATGGTCATTGCTATGAAATTTAATTAATTTATTTTTTTATTATTTTTTTTAACTTTTATTGAATTTATTTAAAGCATGAAAATTAAAGCAGAAATGTTATTTAATGGCTGTACTAATATACTGTTATACTATTTGATGTTTTCAATATTGCTCCAAAGAAAAACAACTGCACTGCACAATAAAGTTAGATATTTAGGCCTCCAGCATTTTAAAAATGAACTGAGTGAAGCCCAGCAATGGCTATAAGTGAGTTCTAGTTTTGAATACTTTGAATTTAACATTGATCCACCCCAATTTCAGGATAAGCCCTTGAAGTTTCATTTCCAGTATAGTATAATACTTACAGTCACTGGGCATGACTCGGCACACCTATTCCTTAGAGTAATTGGACAGGAAATTTAAGCCGGGATGAAAACAGCAGACGAGGAAGCACTTTGAAGCTCATCACATGCTTTTCCTGCCATGAAATATTAGAAAAAAATGCAGCTGAGGGAGGAATAGAAAATCTCATATTTTTCTATACAGGTATTGTAGTCAGAATTGTTAAAGTTGTACAGAAATATTTAATGCAGTGTTTTTTTTACTGTAAGGAGTTGTAAGCAGTGCCCTTTTGCCTTTGGTTAAGGAACAACACTTTCTTGAAATTTTCTATATTCCATTATTTTTATATGTTTTTGTTAAAAGAGTGAATTTAAAGATGAGTAAGGAATTTTGTCATTATGATCTGATTATTTGTTGTTTTGCTCTCTGGTCCATATGTAAAAATGTAACATCTTTTCTGTTTCCCTGATAACTTCAAGGACTCTATCTGCTTTAATTTTTTTCAAACACCTAGAAAGCTTTTGCACAACACTACCTAACTCTGGATTTGCCAGGCAAGGACCATTTACATTAATTATTACAGTTATTACTACAGCAAAAGGTTACTCACCCCCTCAAAAATGCTACGCTCTGACAGTCTAAGATATCATCAGACATGAATACCAATTAAGAAGAGCTGTAACCTATTTGGCAGGCAGATCTTGTCATACCAATCTATTAGACTTTTCTGAGTGGGTGACTGGTGTAGCAGACAAAAATAAGCCTTATGACTTAATTTACTAAGACTTTTAAAAATAATTTGATAGAGTCCTACACTGAAGACTGAATCTTAAAGTAGAAGTTATTTACATCAGAGGTAACCTACAAAAGTGAATTTCAATGTGATTACTAAGAAGAAGAACATACAGATAAAAGGCAAATACTTAATTTGTAGTGAAGCCATAAGTGGACTACCTCCATCCTTGGTCAACTACTTTTTCTAATTAATATTAATGACACAGATGACATTATTAGTAAAATTGTGATGCTCATAGATGATGACACTAAAATTGGAGGGATAATTGGAAACTGAGAAGAAAGCAAGAACAATTTGAAAATATCTGGACAACCACATGGAAAATGTTGTTTAATAAAGAAATTACAAGTGCTACGAGTAGGTAAAAGGAATGTTAATTATAACACAAGATGGAAAATACTGTCTTGCAGAAAACACCCTCTGAAAAAGATTTTGGGATTTTCATTGACACCACATTCTTATCTAGGGAACATGCAAAATCAATTAAAAAGGCAAGCAAACTGTTATTAGTGCAAAAATTATTGAATGGAATTCAAGGGATGCTATGCTCTGACTGTATAATGCACTAGTGAGTCTGGAACTGTAATACTGTGTATAGTTCTGGTCATCACCTTAATAAAAGACAGCAGCACTTGAAGCTGTGCACAGGAGAACAAATGGGTGCACCCCAGGACTAAAAGAATTGTCCTACTATGAGAAGCTGAGGAAATTACACCTCTTAGATTCAAGCAGAGTAGGCAGTATGAAGACCTAATCTCAAAATATTCAATGGCATCAGTAAAGCTGATCCAGCAGAATTCTTTTGATTAATATATGTAATATTATATTTACTTATTTGGTTGACACCTTTATCTAAGGTAACTTACAACATTTATGATACAATTGGTTCCATTTCTTTTGGTTTTCCAATTGGAGCACAGGCAGGCCAAGTGACATCTAACGAGTCATATGTACTCATAGATAATCAGAGGCAGACATACATTGTTTAACTTTACAGCTCATGAATTGCTGGAGGTCTTTTGAACAACCTCAACTGTGTGGCAAAACAATTGAGAGACTTTATTATATCAGTGGAATTTGAAATTGTGAAGAAGGCTGTGCTATTTCAATGTATATCTTTCCTTATAGTAGACAAAACATACCTTAGCTCACTTGATTAGCCCTTATAACTAGTAGACTACATTAATTATACTAATCTATTAAAAGAACAAACATGTAATACTGCCAGAAATGTATAGCTGATGGCCATTGTCCCATAGTATTTCTTCTTTGAAGACCCCATCATATAATTCCTCAAGAGAAATATCATACAGTTAATGGTTTTATTGCCACAACTCAACCAGTCTATTCTCTTTTCTATGTGTCCACATACATTTTTCAGCCATATTCTTATAAGCAAAAACACAGAGTCATTTCCTTATTGGTCAATGGGAACTGAAATGTAGTTACGGCTTGTATGCGCTTTTACACTTGATGAGCTCAAAACAACAGTCCCCAAATGTTTTTGACTTGTCAAAAAACATTGGGATCTTGTAAGCCACTCGGATCGTGTCAAAATGTATCTCATAACTTGTGAGAAGAGTCCAATATAAACTTCAATGATCTTCTCAAGATTTCATGCAGATTTTAAAAACCATATTAAAATATGCAAGTCAAGATTAAATCACATAGTGCATGTCTGCCTAAGGGAAAGTGTATTTAGGGACTGAAGTCAGGAAGCACTCATTTTTCATACAAAGAGTTGAAGAAATCCAGAGCATACTACCAAGCCACACAGATGAAACATGAATCTGGACAACCTTTAAAAATTAGCTATTAGCTAACCAAGAAAGTTTGATGAAATGAATTGTCTCCTCCTTATGTTCATTTCAATATCTGATCACTGGCTTGGCCATAAATCTAATGACTAAACGTCATCCAATGCAATCAAAGTATCAGTATAATAAATTACACTTGATTGATAATATTTAATCAAAGAAAATATTGCAGCCCATATTTTAGAGGAATTAACTTAAAAATTGGACTTTGACAAGGATGCCCATTATCTTCATAATTGTGCAGTATACAGTATTTCTTGAATTTGTTGTGACAAAAGTCTTAGAACAAGCTTCAAACCCTGCGGTTGTGGGTTCAAATCCTGATGCTGACACTATGGGACTATGAGCAATAAGAAATGTAACTAATTGTATCATAAATACCGTAAGTCACTTTGGATAAAGCCAATTAGCCAAATAAGTAAATGAAAATGTAAATGTAAAGAAGCAAATGATATTAGAGCTTCAATCAATGGTCATAAAAAATTAACCACCTAAGGTTTCCAGATGGCATTGATTTAATAACAGGCAATGTGCAAAGCCTTCAGAAACTTACAACAGTAACTAAGGCAGGGACCACAAAATATGTAATGATATAAATTTGAGCAAGACAAAGTGCATGACATCAGAAAAGACACCAGAAAGCCTGCAGATCATGGTAGAGAGAAGCAACCTTAAAGCAGTTCAGAAATTTAAGCACCTTAGTAGTTACATCATCAGTGATGCTAGATGTGATGTAGATAAAAAGGATGAAGTCAATTGCAAATTTTTTTAAATTATAGCTAAAAAAAGCAATAAAGAGGTCGGATAATATTTATATTACAGAATAAAACATATACTTTAATCCTAACTTTAGCTGGCAAATGAACTGCACAGTTTCCTATTGCAGCAGATTTATTTTCATCCTCAATATGGCATGTTATTATGATTTACTTTATATTTTGTTGCTTTTCTACTGTCTTTTGATAAACCTATACTGACTTTAATGGGAGATAGTATTGTAAAAGAGATGGAATATAAAATGGGACATAGTCATAATAAACACAGAGATAGACACCGAAAATCAAAGAGCACTTTCGCCAAGCCAAACACAAAACTTATAAATTAGGGTCAAAATCTTGCCAAGAACTCTAAAGCTTGAGAGTATGAAAAAGAAAGAATAGCACTTTTATGGAAATATCATCAAAAAGACATGTTTGCCAGCGACCAGTGCATTTACATTGTCACATGTCACAACCTTCTTGACCATGGCCCTGGCAACCAGAATTCCCATTTTGGCAGCAGAATTTGCAAAATGACAGCACTCATAACAAAATCAAAATGACATCAGAAATAGTGCAAAATATCAGAAGAGAACAGATCAGAAAAAGATTGGAATAAAGTAAAAACAAAATGGAATTATAACAAATATTTTTTGATCCTCTTATTAGACTTTTATATTTAATCCAGATTAATTATTTTTGCATCATTTTTGCCATTTTTTTATATAGTGGGAACTAATCTTTTTTGTGGAGTAGTCAGTAACATACAGTCATATGAAAAAGTTTGGGAACCCCTCTTAATTCTTTGGATTTTTGTTTATCATTGGCTGAGCTTTCAAAGTAGCAACTTTCTATTAATATATGACATGCCTTATGGAAACAGTAGTATTTCAGCAGTGACATTGAGTTTATTGGATTAACAGAAAATATGCAATATACATCATAACAAAATTAGACAGGTGCATAAACCCCAACAAAGATATTACATCAATACTTAGTTGAGCCTCCAATTGGAAATATAATAGCGTCTAGCCTATAGCCTTTGATGAGTGTCTGGATTCTGGATGGAGGTATTTTTTACCATTCTTCCATACAAAATCTCTCCAGTTCAGTTAAATTTGATGGCTACTGAGCACGGACAGCCTGCTTCAAATCATCCCATAGATTTTCGATGATATTCAAGTCAGGGGACTGTGACGGCCATTCCAGAACATTGTACTTCTTCCTCATCATGAATGCCTTTGTAGATTTCAAATTTTGTTTTGAGTCATTGTCTTGTTGAAATATCCAACCCCTGCGTAACTTCAACTTTGTGACTGATGCTTGAACATTATCCTGAAGAATTTGTTGATATTGGGTTGAATTCATCCGACACTCAACTTTAACAAGGGCCCCAGTCCCTGAACTAGCCACACAGCCCCACAGCATGATGGAACCTCCACCAAATTTGACAGTAGGTGTTTTGTCTTGGTAGAGTAATATATATTGCTCTACTTTCCCCTATTGTATTATTAATATGTAGCCTTAGAATGCCTAATCTCACAGACTTACCACTGTTTAAAAGGTATTATTGTATATAACTTATCCCCACCTTCCCTTCTATATCTATAACCTCAGGCAATTAGATGTAGTAAAAAAGACAAGCAGAAGTTAAGTTACACATAAAATAATGTATTACTGATAATATTCATAAATAATAACAAAATGCAAAGTATATTTGAATATTGGCAACCATACAACCTGATTAAATGGTTATATGTAGTTCAGGCGGCACACAAACTTGTAGTTACTTAAATGTCTCTAGTTAAGGCATCATTGGTGGTCAGCTTTCTGCCACATGTCTGTTCAATATGGCTGCTGAGCTGTGCTCTTCATTGTGTTGTCTTCATCATCACAGGTTATCAAGAGATGCTTCTTTCAGATGTTGGTTAGTAAGAGAGAGAGATTGTGAGGTTAAACACATACATTTATAGATGTTCTGTCCAACCCCTAGAGCCAATAGGACATCATGGTACTTAAAGACCTCTGAGACAAGCCAGTTCCAAACAGCCATACCTCAGACCAATGGGGGAATAGAACATCTTAACACCTGCCCCCAAACCATATGTTAAAGTACACCTTAGCCTACTTGCGGGGGAGTAGAAATGACTTTAGCAAAGAAACACTCGGCAAACTGGTTTAAGACACATCCCCAAAATAATGTCGTAAAATTCAAACAGACCCATTCCTAAGGGGGGTAAACACTAAATTACATTGCTAAACACTAAATTACAAATAAAGACATACAAAATATTCAAGTTATATGTAAAATCTCACAACACAACAGTAGGTAGCAGGTGTTTTTCTTGGAATGCGGTGTTCTTCTTCCACCATGCAAAGCGCTTTTTGTTATGACCAAATAACTCAACTTTTGTCTCATCAGTCCTAAGCACTTTGTTCCAAAATGAATCTGGCTTGTCTAAATGAGCATTTGCATACAACAAGCGACTCTGTTTGTCGCGTGCGTGCAGAAAGGGCTTCTTTCTCATCATCCTGCCATACAGATCTTCTTTGTGCAAATTGTGCTGAATTGTAGAACGATGTACAGATACACCATCTGCAGCAAGATGTACTTGCAGGTCTTTGGAGGTGATTTGTGGGCTGTCTGTAACCATTCTCACAATCCTGCACATATGCCGCTCCTGTATTTTTCTTGACCTGCCAGACCTGCTGGGTTTAACAGCAACTGTGCCTGTGGCCTTCCATTTCCTGATTACATTCCTTACAGTTGAAACTGACAGTTTAAACCTCTGAGACAGCTTTTTGTAGCCTTCTCCTAAACCATGAGACTGAACAATCTTTGTTTTCAGATCTTTTGAGAGTTGCTTTGAGGATCCCAAGCTGTCACTCTTCAGAGGAGAGTCAAAAGAAAGCACAACTTGCAATTGACCACCTTAAATACCTTTTCTCATGATTGGACACACCTGTCTATGAAGTTCAAGGCTTAACGAGCTAATCCAACCAATTTGGTGTTACAAGTAATCAGTATTGAGCAGTTACATGCATTCAAATCAGCAAAATTACAAGGGGACCCACATTTTTGCACAGCCAGTTTTTCACATTTGATTTAATTTTGTACAACTAAATACTGCTTCACTAAAAATCTTTGTTCAGAAAACACCCCAGTGCTCAGATGTTCCTAGGAAATGAAAGACATACCACTGTTATCTTTTTTGTTGAAAGTAGAGTAAATTATTATGCAGGCTCAGAGGGGTTCCCAAACTTTTTCATATGACTGGAATCACCCTTTAGGTAAAAAGATCATGAAATGCACTCCCTTTACCAAGAAAAATGCAAAAAGATTACTAGGTGTTTATTTAGTTAGTACTTCTGGTAAAATAACTTTAGCACAATATTCAGATATTGTCCTCTTGGCTCAACCACTGGTGAAATTTGGCACACAAAGGAAATATACACACCAATGTTATGAGATTAGAATATTTTTTTTTTTCAGAAAAGAGTGGCTTGTATTCTGCAGGTTAGTTAGAAGCAGCTGTCCCAAGATATAGAGTTTAATTATCTCATGGTATTTTTCATTAGTGAGTGTAGGTGTTGATCATGAGATTGACCAGTGAATTACTACAAAAAGAGAAGTATTGCATGTGTTGTACTGCATTGTCTTAGTAAACTACAGTGCATCCGGAAAGTATTAACAGCGCATTACTTTTTCCACATTTTGTTATGTTACAGTCTTATTCCAAAATGGATTAAATTCATTTTTTTCCTCAGAATTCTACACACAACACCCCATAATGACAACGTGAAAAAAGTTTACTTGAGATTTTTGCAAATTTATTAAAAATAAAAAAATTGAGAATGCATATGTACGTAAGTATTCACAGCCTTTGCCATGAAGCTCGAAATTTGAGCTCAGGTGCATTCCTGTTTTCCCCTGATCATCCCTTGAGATGTTTCTGCAGCTTAATTGGAGTCCACCTGTGGTAAATTCAGTTGATTGGACATGATTTGGAAAGGCACATATCTGTCTATATAAGGTCCCACAGTTGACAGTTCATGTCAGAGCACAAACCAAATGAAGTCAAAGGAATTGTCTGTAGACCTCTGAGACAGGATTGTCTCGAGGCACAAATCTGGGGAAGGTTACAGAAAAATCTCTGCTGCTTTGAAGGTCCCCATGAGCACAGTGGTCTCCATCATCCGTAAGTGGAAGAAGTTCAAAACCATCCAGGACTCTTCCTAGAGCTGGCCGGCCATCTAAACTGAGCGATCGGGGGAGAAGGGCCTTAGTCAGGGAGGGTGACCAAGAACCCGATGGTCACCTCTGTCAGAGCTCCAGAGGTCCTCTGTGGAAAGAGGAGAACCTTGCAGAAGGGACAACCATCTCCTGCAGCAATCCACCAATCAGGCCTGTATGGTAGAGTGCCCAGACGGAAGCCACTCCTTAGTAACAGGCACATGGCAGCCCGCCAGGAGTTTGCCAAAAGGCACCTGAAGGACTCTCAGACCATGAGAAAGAAAATTCTCTGGTCTGATGAGACAAAGATTGAACTCTTGGTGTGAATGCCAGGCGTCACGTTTGGAGGAAACCTGGCACCATCCCTACAGTGAAGCATGGTGGTGGCAGCATCATGCTGTGGGGATGTTTTTCAGCGGCAGGAACTGGGAGACTAGTCAGGATAAAGGGAAAGATAACTGCAGCAATGTACAGAGACATCCTGGATGAAAACCTGCTCCAGAGCGCTCTTGACCTCAGACTTGGGCGATGGTTCATCTTTCAGCAGGACAATGACCCTAAGCACACAGCCAAGATATCAAAGGAGTGGCTTCAGGACAACTCTGATAAGGTTGCAGATAAGGTAGAAATTCCAGATAAGGTAGAGTAAAAAACAAAATCTGCTGGGGCTCCAAGGCCAAAAGACCACTCAGCCTCACTTCAATCTATATTCCATTCTAATACCTGGAAACATTGAAATTGCAGGTGCAAATGGCCATAGTTAAACTTATATGTAAAGCTGCTGAGCTTGCTTTGAACAGCTCACCAATATAGGAAGACCCCAAAGTAAAGCTGTTCCTTTAATGGGTCAAGAGGGACTATTTGAAGTAGTTTAGGCATGTATGGACAATACCAAGAAAAGACTCAGGACATCCTAGAAAGAATATCTTTGATTGCTTGAGAATAGTCTACACATCCCTCTTTTGTGATATCTGGGTCAATCAATAGCAGGTGTGAAGCTTCAAAACAGGTCTGAAAACCTACAAACCTTAATAGCTAGCCTGGCTCCAAAAACTCATAATTAGATAAAATAGTCATATGGCCTGAACACAAGATCCAATAACTATCAATTTTAAAATGGTAAAGGGGAAGTATTAAAACACCTGCCTCAAATAACAAAATTAATACTTCTTCCGGTAATAAAGTTTATGTCCAAAAAAGGATTAAAAGAAAGAACAAAACAAGAACTGATTTCAAAAGAGATCTCGAAAATACTAAATGTTACCTTAAAGACGCAACTCAAAAGTGAACAAAACCCAAAATGTTTAATGAAGGGAAAAAACAGAAAACTCAAAAAAACAGAACAATCAAAGAAACAGAACTTACAACAAAGAGAATCCAAGACCATATGCAAAATAGGGAGCCAAACAACCACGAGTGGGATCTAATGCCTCAGCACTGGCTTGAGGCGCTTCTAGTCCTTTAAATTAGCTAAAGGCAGTCACAGCTGCAGTGTCAGGTTAGTTCCACAAACAGAAAGCAGAACAGACAACCAACTAAACATAAATTACTTAAGAACAAAAAGAAAATAACAAAGTAATTGAAGAAACATCCATCCATCCATTTTCCAACCCGCTGAATCTGAACACAGGGTCACCGGGGGGTCTGCTGGAGCCAAACCACACCCAACAAGGCAGGGAACCAATCCCGGGCAGGGTGCCAACCCCACCGCAGGACACACACAAACACACAAGGGCCAATTTAGGATCGCCAATCCACCTAACCAGCATGTCTTTGGACTGTGGTAGGAAACCGGAGCGCCCGGAGGAAACTCACGCAGACACGAGGAGAATATGCAACCTCCATGCAGGGAGGACCTGGGAAGCGAACCCGGGTCTCCTAACCTGCGAGGCAGCAGCACTACCACTGCGCCACCTGTGCCGCCTATTGAAGAAACAGAAAATACTTAATTAACAACAAACACAAAAAGAAGGAAATTAACATAAACACACTTTTATTAGCAAATATATCAAAGTAATGCAAACAAAAATAGCAAAGTAATTAAAGAAGGATTAAAAAGGCTAAAGCCAAGGATTAAACCCAGGCAAAAAACCCTGACATCTGCAAGTTTCGTTTTGCTAAGGAAATGTGGATGGAGAAAGGTGGTGAGTGAGTGATATAATAATAATTCATTACATTTATATAGCGCTTTTTCTCAGTACTCAAAGCGCTATCCACATAGAGAGGAATTGGGAACCGAACCCACAATCTTTCACAGTCTCCTTACTGCAAAGCAGCAGCACTACCACTGCGCCACTACATACACTGAAGCCTACATGCACATACCCTCTAAAAAACTTATAATGTATAAGTAGTGAGAACATTCAGAAATGCCCACATGCCACGGTATTAACTTTGGTTTAGTGCATTATTATTTTTGGCCAGAATTTGAAAATACTTTAAATAAAGGAAATCTCAGTGTTCTTTGGCTCATGCTGCAGGGCTTAGATACTTAAGCCATAATTTCAAGGACACATTTTCATAGGTTTTGGTTCAGTAACTAAAATATAAAGTCATGACTCAGTCATAGGCATTAAAGACAATATTGTTCTTATGCACAAACAATGTGGAGTTATGGTACATATTGTGTAAATGTTTTTTGACAGTAACGTTGCCTCTACATTCTTCTCTCTCTTAACTAAAGAGATACCATTCATGGATGGCCTTATATTATTTTGAATAAAGCTTGCTGATATGGGAGAATGATTACAAGTGGATATAGTGGTACAGTGCAGAAACACCTTGACAAAAAAATTAATAAAAACACACATGGGCATTACTTTGACATTACCGGCTTTATCTTTATTATTTTTTGTTGTTTATTGTATACCTTCAGAAATGTTGCAATAGATGAATCCAGCATATTAAAATAAGGCATTGTGCGCATAATACAAAGTATAGTCATACATTTCTTTAAAGATCTGTTTACTTCCTAAACCAATGGATCTGCTACTTATGCAATAGCTAGGTGTTTTTTTATTTATTCCTTGCTAAACTGGCAAAAGCAATAAAATTGGATCATAACCATTTTCTAACACGTTAATAAAATATAATTTCAGGGGTCTTTGTGTTTTTTCTTTTAGCTCTGTTCCTTCTCAGTGTATCGGTTCAATGTTACTCCAGAGAATGTAAATGAACAGGATGAACAATTGTGTTGGGTTGAATAATTTGTTCTCATTTAAATTGTTCTACTGTTCTACAACAATTAGTGTTGCTCTTATTGTGCATAAGCCGTGAATCCCTCAATACAGTAGCATAATACTTGGAATAAAAATTTTATTTAAATTATTTTGTTCATAATTCTACTGGGGATACAATTAAAATAGAGCCTTTAAATATTATGTCCTCAGTCAAGCAAAAAGCACTGGAAGATAATCACTATTTTAAAGTACCAGACAACTTGTTATTATCTGGAGATGTATTTGTACACTGATTATGTTTGCATAGTGTGTATAAACATTGTTTTCCATTGTTACCTACTGGTTAGTAATATTATAATGTTTTTTATAGTTTGAAAAAATCTTATTATTTTAAGAACTTGTTTGTTCTAATAAATTTCCACATCCACAACAAAACTAAGCCTGGTTTGTCAACCTATAATAATTTTTGAGTCCTGGAAATTTTGATTTTAACTTCTGTAACAGTCTTTTGTCTACATTTTGCTGGTTTTACACCTTTTGATTCATGTACCATTTCAAGTTTAAACATTTGCAGCAGATGATGTCATAAGAGAGCTACATAATATTAATTTCCTAAAAGTATGTCCCTATCAGTAATCAATTACCATTGTGCCATTTTTCATTAAATCTTATCAGCATAAAATATGTTTGTAGAATATCTTCTGATGCTGGCCTTCTCACCATCCTCAAGACCTTATCCAAAGTGCTCTAAGTCTATTTCTGTGGCATACTCATGATTTTCAGAGTAAGACTGTTTTGTGTATAAATGTGTATTCAGCGTATTTCTTTGTATTGTGACTGAACCTCAGTACTTTCATATTAACAGCTATAGTACAATCTTGACCATTTTGTAAATTTTTTTTTGACTTCTTATAAATTTTTTTTGCTACTTTGTTATTGTCTCTTGGAAGCTTAACGTGTCAGGAAAAATTAATACATGGGTGTTTTATTTTAAAAAATTATCTACAAGATAATATAATGTTATTATCATTTATTTTTTTAAGCATGTCACGTCACCATTTTTTGTGGCTTTCAGTCTGTATGACTATTTTGCTATGATGTGCTGTCCTGTTGCAAAGGACTGCATCCCAGAGAGCACTATGTCACATCACGGATTCTGTACCCGACATCCAAAAAACTTCAGTATGAGCTTTCAGGGATGAATGTCTTTTGATTTTTAATTTCTGGAAAATCTTGCTTCGTCTTCTGTAATATTCCCATATCTAGAATTTGCTGGCTTTATACTTTGTGATTCTTGTATGGATTTAACTAATAATTAATGTATGTTTCAATTCTGGAATATAGGTGGCAGTATGTGTTCTGGTTGTTGACTTCTTCCAATTCTCACTTTGGAATTAATCACAGTTTTACATTTTGGTTTTGGCTATGGCTTCTCTGGTTTAAGGATCCAACCCTTGAACAACTTCATTGTGTGCACTCATAGTACTGAAGGCCATTTTTAGGCTCATAGAAATTTCCCCTCTTAACTTTATTAACAGTTTTGAATCTAGTTTTGTTGACATTATGTCTTTTGATTTTTGATTCATACTGGTGTACCTTTTGAATTCTTTGTAACTTTTACATTTAGATTTGGTGTTGCTACATCTTTTGGTTACCAACTTCTGGCTGTTTTTACCTTTTGGTTGTGCCCACATTTTAAAAGTTTAGTTTAGACAATAGCTTTTCTGTCTATTGATATCATCCCTTGCTACAAGAACCCCTGTGTAGTTCACTTTACATGTACAGTTAAAAGTTTCTGTATTTCTGCAATAGGAGCACTGAAAGGTGAAGTGACATATTCATTTTGACATAATAAATTATCAGTGTAGTTTAAGGGAAACACTGCTCTTTAACATCCAGATTTCCGCAACTACTCAAAAATGTCTGTCTTCCAGCTGTGCCCATTCTCTTTGGAGTTAGATAGATAGATAGATAGATAGATAGATAGATAGATAGATAGATAGATAGATAGATAGATAGATAGATAGATAGATAGATAGATAGATTTAGATAGATAGATAGATACGATAGATAGATAGATAGATAGATAGATAGATAGATAGATCCATGTAAAAGCCTATTTTATAGAGAATTAAGTTTTATGCTGAGAATAACTAGTGTCAATCTATGGGTAATACTGTTTCATGTTTTCACAATTGGGCTTTTGTTTTTTTCTTTGTAGAGGAGGCATGATTCAGACTGGCGAGCAGTATGAATTTGTCCACCACGCCTTGAATCTCTACGAATGCAGTCTTTGCTCTGAAGATGGCCAATAAACTCACCAGGAGTGGTTTGCATATGGACTGTATTTTTTTCATTGAAGCAACTAACAAGGTACCTGTGTTACCTGCTGTTGGCAACTTGTCAAAACAAGGAGAGCTGCAGTGAAATGTCACTGTGATTAACTTCTGTGGCATATTAACTGAACACTAGATTTTTTGAGTGGAAAAAGTCTGCATCTCTGTCAATGAATGTACTTTTTCACAGCAGTTGCATCTGCTTGTATGATTGTGTATATTCTGATCGTGTATCTTTACCAGAAAATGAAATTTGGTGGGATCTGTAACTTTTGTGATGGATTACTAGCTACCAGTTACATTTCCAATTCTACTTTTGTGCAATCTACTTTCTAATTTGAACATCTTTTGTGTGGTGAGCTGACATATTAATATGTATGCAGGTCAATTTTTGGAATGTATCTATTGCTCAAATACTTTCAACCAGACTGTTTGAAACCACATCAGGGTTTTGCTAAAAGAATAATAGATTTGACAATAATGGTAAAGAAACTTTGGCAGAAAACCTGTTTCAGTTGTACTAGAGGTCTGTGGGCTAGTAATGAAAGGCTGCCTTTTGGTGACATATAATATTTAGTCTCAATCAGTAAAACTGTGTATTTAATGCCATATTTATTAAGTAAAAGAATAAACAGAAGTGAAATTCTACTATTGACAAGTCCAGTTTGGCCACTGACCCACTGTGGTCTAATCATCAGAATATGAAATCCATAGAACTCTAAAGGAAAAGTAATTACATTTATAGCTCTTTGGTAAAAGATTCTATACACATATACTGTCCAGTACTCTGCATTTATCAAAGCATAGGTAAATGGGAACTGTTTGTCTCGGCAATGGCAAAGTGAAAATAAGCAAGCAAAGTAAAAATAAATAAAACTGTCAAATATTAAAATATTTACAGAACTACAGTGAGTGAGTTGATGAAGAAGAATATAAAAGCTTACATGATAGTACTCATTTAAATGCCAAAAAGGGTTTTTATGTTCCCCTCTTTGTAATTCAATTCTATTATGTTCAGTGCTACATTTTTGATGTAGCATTTAACTGCAAGCACAGACTACTGTAGTGAACAATTGACACAACATGATCAGTACTTTTGAATTTACGGTAGTTCACTTTTGAAGTCTATTCACTTGGACTCTACCTCATTGGTTCATGTCACTCATGATTTATTTTGAAAAATTAAATGGCTACAACTGATGGTTATTTTTTCAAGGTCAATCAAATTTAAGGTGCTAGTCCACTTCATTAAGAGCTTTACAAACCCCCTTTATGCTAAGTGAACCCTTCTATTAAAAATTCAACATTTTTAATTAGTTGAGCATTCATTATCATTCAAAATAATCTATAATGTACATTTCTTCTTATATAAACATCCGTGAAGCAGGATGGGTATTACTGTTCTGGTGACACATCTGCCTGATTTCAGTTTCGCTCGATATACTGTATACTATACTGTATATGTGAAGAATATTTAAAATACTGTACTTTCTAGCTCTGTCATTACATGGGTTTGCACTACAGCCTGCTGTGTGATAGTTGGGTTTGTCTTTAAGCTTATGAGAGTTTGTCTATTAATGTCCCAGTGTGCTTCAGTTTCTGTATTATGAATGAAAACGTACACAGTTACAAGTGCTATTATAAATTATGTGGCCATTCATAATTCTCGGCCACATAAAATTCTTGCTGCTGAAACTGCAAGTATTTTAACTTTATCTCAGAAAAACAAAACCAACAAAGGAAAAATCTGATTGTGATATAATTAAAGAGTTTTTTGAAATGACAATTTTTATATGTAAAAATTTTCTTTTTTATTTGTGATACAAACTTTTAAAATAATGTGTCTCTTGTTCTTGGATAAGCAACTCAGCTGCAATACATAAATGTTGATATTTATAAACATGTTACTGTTGTCTGTCTTTGGTTTCAGACAGTATGCTGTATATTGTAGTATGTGTGCTCTGTAGTTACAAATGTTTGGCATATTCTAAGGATTTTATTAAATATTATTACTTGAAATGAATGTTGTGAAATCCTGAAAAACTATATACATATATATAAATATATATATAAATATATATCTATCTATTTATAATACTGTACATAAATATGCCTTGATAAAATAAAATAAATACAGCAGAACTGAAACATAATGCTCCTTGTGGTTTCATAGTGAAACACTTAGTGATGTAGTCTTGTGAAGCAATCTGTTATTTCTATATACATTGAGTAGGGCAGTTTAATTATGTGTGCATACCTTGGACTGTTATCTCTTGGTGTTAACCTTACATTCAAAAATGCCAATAAATTTCTGTTATTTTTGAAATAATGCATGAGAATCATTTTCTGCTCTGTTATAAACTTGAAGATAAATTAACTATTAGATTGAAAGTAAATATATAAGATCTAAACTCAAAAAAGAGTGAAAGCACAACAGAAAAAGAAATCATATGTCTATTGTATTAGACATAGAAACTGAAAGATTTTTAACTCTGATTTCTTTTACATCACAGTGTTTTTGTTTAAACGATGGAGGCTACCTCCTTATATCTGCTCACTCTCCATAGTCGTTGGCTAATGGGTTTTTCTCTTTGATTAAGATCTCTTACAATAAATCTACAAAACTTAGTAATTGGGCTACATGTTCTCATGAGATCTAATGTGCCTTAGTTTTGACCCACTTTGTGTTCAGCAGGAAAAATGAAGATAATTACTGAGTTGCCAGCAAGGCACTTGAGCTCCTGGTCATGGAGAATAAGCCCAGCATCCCTGTGCAGGAATATAATTTCTACCACTTGTCCTCACAATTTTATTTATTTTTTTTTATCACTAGCCAGTGCTTGTGGTCATAGGTGAAGACTAGATGCAAAACTAACTGGTACATAGAAAGCTTCATCCAAAGGCTTGGCTTCCATTTTGTTACCATGGCCTGACATTGTGACTGCAAAACTGTTGCCTATTCACCAATTCATTGGTCAGTCTCATGAGGACTTCACCATGCATTACTCCACACTCAAACACAAATCTACTCTCACTACTGCCAAGCCAGTTTACAAGGAACAGCATCCCTGATAGGATTGATAGGATATTTTTGGGATGTGAGAGTAAACCTGAGAGTTCAGGGAAAAGCCGGTCTGGCACAAGGGAAATGTGGAAAATGTAACCACTGCCGGGGATAGAAGTTGAACTCAAGTCCTGTGAGCTGTAAAAATATATCAACAACTGCTCTTCTATACCAACATTTTCAAAACAGAGAGGAATAATTTAAAATTAACGTGACTATAGAGACTGAAAAATAGTCAGATTGATAGATGAAGAGACAGGCTGACTCTACAGGCTGACTCTAGCAATGCAGCATAAACATATACATTTTCAAAATAGGGTTGATTTTAGTTTTTTCTGTTGATAAATGGTATTACTACATCTCTACCATGCTATAGTATTAAGCCACACCATCTCACAGCACATGGTTCACAGGTTATCTCATGCTGTGTTCTCACTGTATTCATAGTGACCAAAGCCTTTTCACCCACCAACCTGAGTCAAAAAAAGTGATTGGTAAGCTTTACCAATATATTGCTATCATATGTTTATATACCAAATATTTAAATATGGTAGACACAAACTAAACTTTATCTTGAAGACAGCATGACTTTGTAACAATTTTACTTCTGTTTTTCAAGTAAAACAAATCCCCAATACTGAATTTTCAGTCAGTTTTATAACTGTGAAAATGATCTGAATATTTGGTTATTTAATTTTGGAGAACATCTAAATAAGTGATAGGGGTTCAAAATCAGTAGAATGGAACAGGAAAATCACTCACTTGACTGCCTGGCTGGGTAGAAGCTCCAGGGAAGGTGCCATGTGCCTGTTGATACCAGGATTTGTGTTGGCTTCCTTTAGTTGGTTTAAACTAGTGACAAAACAAATGGATGGATCATGAAAATGGAGCAAACTCCATATGTAACAAAAGAATATTTTATGTTTTTTTTTATCTCTAACTCATTATCTTATTTTTGTAATCAGCTTATAACTAGTCTGTACTTCTGCATGTACTATTTTTGACAGGTGTTGGGTCTGCATTAAAGGAATGTTATTGTTTCTTCTGAAACAAATATGTTTCCTGCTGTGTCTTTCCTGTTAAATTCTTAACTTTCACATTTAAAAAATAGTAATATTTTTGTGTCTATTACTGTATTTAAAGATGAATGATTATATGCGAATACATATATTTCTGTTCCTTTTCTACATAAATGATCATTACCGAACCATTAAATCCAATTCAGTATCATCTGGCCAGTCCCATACACACAACTGCAGTCCATTATACAACAAAAGTTTATAATACACACAAATATCCATACAAGATGGTGTAAAAAGTGGGGTACCTGGATAAAATTTAATGCAGACACAGTGAGAACATGTACACTCCACACAAACAGTGTTGTCTAAATGCAGGATTGAAATCGAGGATGATGGATCCATGAGACAGCCACACTAATCGTTGTGCTCACATTGCTGTTTTACATTGTTACTCTGAGTAAGCATCTTGAGCCTGTCTTCATTGAGGATTGCTTTAACAGTGAATTTTATTTCCAGGTTTAATCTTCCATATACTGTTCTCTGAGATTCTTATTACATGTCTTGTTCAGGAATTACTTTAAGGATTCAATGGATTACTCCTTCTCTGTTGTACTTAATCATGTTATCTGTTTCCAAGTCTCAATAGCTGTTACATTTATCCTACGGTCATTTTTCCAACATTAACTTTCTTTACTGTATTGTAGAATACCTTAAAGTGCCACAACTCATCCTCTTTCAGTGGATGCAGGGCTGTCTTACTAACATCATAGCCCCCTGTGCAAAGTAGTGTGCTGGGGGCCCCTGTTTTGATAGCAAAACAGAAACATATCTAGACATCAGAAAAATCATGGACCCCTATACTCTTGGGACCCCTGGCCAGTGCCCATATGTGAAGATGGCCCTGAGTGAATGTACCTGTTTCCAAAGTGCTTTTTTTTCAATTATTGCCTGTTTTTGCAGTTCCTCATGTTGCTTAATGTTTTATTTTTGCTTTATCTCTAAATTATGGTTTTCTTTTTTCTTTTGGCTCAAAAACTTAGTCTGAATATTCTATTGTAATCTTGTTTTGTCTGTAAAGTTCAGTTATTGAACATTATGTTGATGGCCTTATATACAATAAAGTTTGATTAGTACAATCGGTGCGTTAAAATATACAAGTTTAAGTTCAGTTTTAGCTTATACTATTTTCCTGCAAATGGTAATTTTGAATGAATGAATTAATATTGTTTTTTTTTATAAGTTGATGTAATGATTTCCCGCTATTGTACTTGCTTATTGCCTGACTGCTTTGTTATTCTCTTGTATTTAACTAATGATATTATTGTGCTCTAGTCTGTTTTATTCTCAACGTGTGTGATGATAACGTTTCAAGGTTCTTCTTATCTGTTTCTCCTTCATGAGTTTCACATTACTTCTCTATCTCCAGCTGCTTTGTGTTTAACCTTACAGAACCCGGGACCCTGAACACGCAGCAAGCCCCCGTTTACGTAGGGATGGAGGGCAAACTCTGTCGTTCTTTTAAAAGTCAAATCCGAGGAGATAAATCGTTCATTGCGAAGAGTCTCCCAAAATGACAATATTGCCTGAAACGCCAAAAACAATGGAATGGAAGGAAGTGCTCGTCATTGACTTTTCCCCTTAAAGCGCATTTCCTCTTTTGCCTTAAGTTTGCTCATCTGAGGTCTGCTGGCAGCATGAAGCCGTGTTCTGTGTAAAATGGACCCTGCCGTCTTGTTCATCGTTACTTTTGCTGTACTGCTGGAGGTCCAGTCGGCCAGACACTTGGGTGAGTAGCGCGGTGCTCCCCCCCCTTCCCGGACCCTCGTGGCTTGTGGCGCCCGCTCGCCCGTTTCGCGCCCAAATAGTGTGCGCCCCTCGCCCGCCAAGGAAAGCGCAGCGGAAACTTCCTACCGCCGGCGAGAGCCGCTGCCAGCGAGCACACTGCTCTCTTGATTAATTTGTTTAATCAAAGCAAACACAAAATCACCGTAAGTCGGACTGGCATGTTTGTGTGCCAAAGGAAATCAACGATTGTTCAAGGGTAGGCGGCTGTTTTATGACTGGGTGAACGTGATGTTTTTTGTCTATGACCTATTTGTGCTGTTACCCGGCTGGCCAATAACCGGGGTGCGTTCCCTGCTTGATGGCGTTTTAAACAATATTGTCAGATAATTTTTTTTTATCCATTCAATCAGCTTAACAGCACCTGAAGGAGAAGAACATCCCTGCGTCACCATCCCCTTTCCTCCTGATGTTCCTGCAGGAAAGATCGTTGCCATTGTTTGTGTAAAGCTCAGTTTCCTTCGTTTTAAAAACCTTTCCAGGAGGCCTTGATAATACTTATAATGTTTGAAAGACCAGGCTTGATCCAAGTTATAGTTTACGTGGTTGAAGTATTATCGACTTCAGATACAAATTCAAGCGTGTTCACTGCACTCCAGTTAGTTCAACTTCTGGGGTTCACATTATGTTACTCAGTTCCAGAGTTTAGCTGATGATGTCCCTAAGCATGCTTTTCATTATCCATTATTTCACCTAACTTATGATTTACCAACTAATGTACTTTTAAAGACATTCTTCATGATACCTGTATATTTTATTTAATGGTGAAGGCTTGTGTAATTATGTAGATAATGATGCAAGATCTTTTCAATTCCCTTTGTTTATCAGTAAGGTTCTATCTATTTATCTATCATATAGTGCCTTATCTATTATGTAGTGCATTTCTGGTCTGCCGATTATTATTACTTAGCTGACACCTAAATTCAAGCTGACTTACAACATTTGAGAGCTGCAATTTGTGAAATTTCTTTTTTCAGTTGGAGCATAACCAGGTGAAGAGATTTGCTCATGGTCACACAGTGTCAGGAGAGAGATTTGAACCAACAAACTGAGGGCGTGAAGTCCAAAGGCTTAACCACTTTGCCATCCTAATCGGAACATAAACAAGTGAAGGAAGTGATCTGCTCAATGTCACACAGTGTTAGTTGGGATTTGAACTCACAGACACAGAACTTGGAGTCCAAAATGTTTACCACTATACCACACTGCCTTCCAGCCTGTCTGTAATTGTGTCATTTTCTTCATGAAAACTCATTCAACATTATTCAATGCTTTAATGTTAAGTGTCCTTTCATATCTATCTATCTATCTATCTATCTATCTATCTATCTATCTATCTATCTATCTATCTATCTATCTATCTATCTATCTATCTATCTATCTATCTATCTATCTATCTATCTATCTAAGTATAGTATAGTATAGAGACTATTTGAATTCCCCTTTGCTTATTAGTAAAGTTCTATCTATCATATTGTGCCATATCTGTTTATTATTATTTTTTGGCTGATGCCTTCATGCCAGCTGACTTACAACATCTGAGAGCTACAATTTGTGACATTTGTTTTTTCAGTTGGAGCATAAGCAAGCGAAGTGATCTGCTCAATGTCACAATGTTAGATGAGGGATTTGAACCGACAGACACAGAACTTGGAGTCGAAAACTTTTGCCACTATACCACACTGTCTTCCAGCCTGTCAATCAAAATGATACAATCCTTTAATGTTGAGTACCCTTCTCTATCTATCTATCTATCTATCTATCTATCTATCTATCTATCTATCTATCTATCTATCTATCTATCTATCTATCTATCTATCTGATAGACTATTTGAATTTCCCTTTGGTTATCAGAAAAGTTCTATCTATCATATAATGCCTAACCTATCTATCTTTTATCTATCATATAGTGTATTTCATAACAGTCTATTATTATTACTTGGCTCATGCGCTTCCTGCAAGCTGACATCTGAGAGCTATAATTTGTGACTTTTCTTTTTTCAGTTGGAGGTTAGGCAAGTGAAGTAATCTTCACTTAATCTTCTTAATGTCGCACAGTTTTAGTAAAGGGATTTGGGACACAGAACTTGGAGTCCAAATCCTTAACCACCTTGCCACACTTTCTTCCAGTCTATCTGTCTTTGTATTATTTTCTTTATGGAAACTCAATCAACATTATAGGATTTCTTAATGGTAAGTTATCTATCTATCTATCTATCTATCTATCTATCTATCTATCTATCTATCTATCTATCTATCTGTCTGTCTGTCTGTCTGTCTGTCTGTCTGTCTGTCTGTCTGTCTGTCTGTCTGTCTGTCTGTCTGTCTTGCATTCAGAAAAGCATCTCAGTAGTGCTTTGTGTAGTCTGCTTCCTTAATTACATTGGAATAATGACAACAACAAGCAGAGCAGACACCAAGTAAAAAGCATTAAATGCTGAAAAGCTGCAACTACTTCAGTATTACACAAACTAACCTGCTCATAATGGAACACCTGGAAATGAAAAATGAAAATGATGATGATGAAAACCTTTAAAACAGTTTTAAAATAATTTTACTAACTATTAAAGATATTCAATTAGCCCCAAGTAACATATATAAATGTTCAGTACATTCTAATAAAAACTGACTAGACTTAGTTTTGTAATTTCCACTTTGGACCCAGAATATAGAAACTGGAAAATGACAACTTGTTTAATTAGACTGTGAGTCCAACTGAAAATAGAAGTTGCTTTAAAACAAAAATCTATAGCCACATGCAATCCCCAGGACTGAGATTGAGAAACACTACTCTATATATTTAGAAATATCTTTCCATACATTATTTTTCTGACCTTTCTTAATTCAGATCATGCACAAGCCAGACCCTAACCATTGATGAAGGTATTCACTTATAATATAGCTAAAATAAAACTCAAAGTCAAAATCAATATACAGTATATAATATAGTTGTACTTGTACATACAAATGTACATATAAATATTTAAAAATATACTTTTATTTTTTTCAATACTTTAAAGCTTCTAAAATGACATATACAAATCATAATATATAAATATATTTATGCTACGGTTAGCTACTAAAAATGGAGTGGAAAATAAAAGTCTAGTCTGTAGAGATTCAAGAAAAATTAAGCTTTCTTACCTAAGACTATCATAATTAATTATTTGGCTGATGCCTTTATTCAAGTCAACTTACAACATTAGAGATGCAATTGGTTACATTTATTTTGTTTTTTAATTAGAGCACAAGCAGGTAAAGCAACTTGCTTATGGTCACACATTATCAACTACGCCACGCTGCCTGCCTATTAGCAAAGACCAGTTCATCTGAGCTTGGCCAACTCACTGTTCAGTGTCTTCCTAAGCATTCAACAGCAGTGGGTCTCAAGTTCAGTCCTAGGGACTGTAAAGTCCCTAAAGCTGTAGATTTTTTTCTAACCAATTTTACAATCAGTGCTTAATTAATCTAATTGATGTCATTGTTTAATTAGGGGCTTTTTTCTTCTTCTCTTATTTTATTTAGAAAAGTGCGGTCATATGACACATTTAAAAGAAATTATAAAATGTTTTATATTTTGCAAAATCTTTGAATGCTCATGTATTCTATTTTTCTAAATCCTATTTTCTGTGGAATTTGCTCTCTTAAATGCGTCAAAATACTGAAAATAAAAAATGAGAAGAGCAAAACCAGTGCAAACAAAGCTGAACACTAAAGCAACTGGGGAATAACTGCTTGGTCAATTAAGGTACAAGTCCAATTAAAAGAATCGACCTACAGTGGTGGGGGACTCAAGTACTGAAATTGAGAACCACCATTCTATAGTATACTAAGGTGTGGGCTAATGTTGATGATTTAAGTGGAAGATGATAAAGGTCTGATATTGGGATTGCCATCAGTGATGTTAATGTTGCTGTTACATTCTAAGATCCCTTTCAGAGGCCAAAAGGGGATAAATAATAATAATAATAAAACAAGTGGGAAAAGAAGAAGATAGTATGTTTCCTGTACTCAAATGCTTATTTGGTCAAAGTGTTAGTGATAGGAAGAGTGACCATAGGACATCATTAAAATAGAATGGTTAAATGTCAATACTAGTTAATTAAAATGATTGCCAGACTCACTACAGTGCATTATGAGCAAAGCCCAACTGGCAGCTCTACAAGTATGTTATAGTAAAGAAGTGTATTTTCAAATTACTGAAATTCTGATTTTGATTAAAGGTAGATTATTGTAAAATCATTGGGCCCCCGGCTAAAAACCCTGCTTCCAACTGTAGTTTTATTCTTTCTGGAAGTTTTAAACATGCCTGCATTCTTTGAATGCAATCCATGCTGTAGAAAATAGGTAGTAATAAGTTCTTTTAGGTAAAGGATATTGTCTTCACCATGTCTGTTTATGTATTGATAGATTTTTTTTTGTTGTTGTATTGAGAGCTTTTCTGACATTTTCATTTTATATTCAAACATGAGTTTTCACAGAAACAAGGTTTCACAGAAAACAAGGTTTTCATAGAAGTGTTGAAATGCTGTAATGGAGCACATTAACACTAAATAGAGTATATACAGAAGTCTTTAAACCCCTTTATAAAAGTTCATTTTTGATTTGTTGATGTAATTATAGCATGTGAAATCACCTTCTGTTCATGCTTACTACACATACTGTATGTATATGAGCCATATTCCTCATAAAGAATTGTATAAAGAACCTCATGCATATGTTGATATCAGTCTTTGCAGTCAGAACCCCCCACAAACCCCCAGAAAAATGCTGAATTAAAAGCTGTTTGTATTTTTCCTGGTTGGAAATTATTGACTTTTTTCAGGTGTGAAATTTAATTAAATCATTTCACTGCAGGATTTTGCTGCTGAAGTTCCAATCAAATGTCTTGTTCTGTGTAAAGACTATATTTATTACAAAGACTTCGTGCTACAATAATTACATTGTTCTGTGCTTTATACCACATATAATACACATTACACTATATAATATCTTAATTTTCTACATGTGATGCTTCATCAGGACATAGAAAGCATTGTTTTTATTAAGTTTTATTTTTTTGGATGGCATAATGGCTCATTGATTAGCAATACTGCCTCACTACACTATGTGCAGTTTGTTCTTTCTTTTGGTGTTCACCTGCATTTTCTCTAACGTTTTCACTGTCATTGGCTCCTTCCTTGATTCCTGATTCTGCTTAAATAGACACCAGTCTTATGTTTATTAGAATACTGGTTCAGAAAATCATAGATGGCTGAATGAATGAATATTTATCTCTTTTAATATACTGAATGATCATCACCACAGCTGTGAATACTCAAAATGTATGAAAATGATAATAAGTGGAATTATTTTGCTTCTAGATGTATTTCTCATTGCTCATGGGAAGAGTGGATTATGTCTGTTCCCAGACAGCTTGGCAGTATCAATTGGGAAATGCAATGAAACCAATCTCATGCAGCACTGGACCTGGAACCAGAACCATCAACTAGTGAATCGCCATACTTCTGACTGCCTATGGGTTGACACCAACACTTCTTTCCCTCACCACACACGCCTGGCTAGGATGAAGGATTGCCAGACTGCCCCAGCATGGACGTGCTATGGTGATATGAAATGGCTTCAGGTTTTTAACAGCTCTCTTTACCTCACAAAACAAGCCAACAGAGTAATTGCCAGACAAGAAAAGAAATATTCAAACTGGATCAGATATGAAGTTACTTCAAGAAGAAAAATGGACACTTTGTGTTCTTGGGAAGGTGAGGCCTGATACTTTTATGGTTTTATATACAATGAACCACACACTGTTACTTTATCATGACTTATTAATCAGCTGTTATTGATACAATTAAAAGAGTTACCTCTCTGCATCGTTCCTGAAAGATTATTTCAACAAGATCTGGCACAATCTGTGAACAATCCTAAACTGAGTGCCTTCCCAACTCAGGGCACACTCATTCACACATTTGGAAAATATATTTGATTATCTATACATTTATACCTCCTACAGCTGTAAGATCATTTTTTTGTAATATTTCCCCTGAGGAAAACTATAACGTAATAAACATAGTCAGTTTCATTGAATGTTACATTGCTGTTGTTTTGGGACATTTTTGTGTGGTGCTGAAAAAGGAATAACTGATTTGACCTTGGTACACAAACAGATTATTACTTTAATAATGATAACTTGTGTTTGCTTCTCAAACACATTAAAGTGTTTGGCATTTATTGTTTTGCACATGTCTGGGAATATTGTGTTTTTATATGTTTAACTCAGTCTCTTGAGCAGATATGTATTGTACACCATTAGTGTTTAATACCTGCAGATGGTCAGATATAATAATCAGTACTATTGCTAAAGAAAAATGTAATTAAGAAGCAGGGAGAAATGCTTTAAACATATAAATCGCTCACTGTTATGTGTACTTTGAGATTTAACAAAATGAAAGCAAAGGATATTGCTTTGGATATCCATTTCCTCTTCATGTTACCCACTGGGGTGATGTAAGTCCAGACACAGGACCTGAGACTTCAACATGTGGTCACTCCCCTTCCTGTCTGCCTTGGCATTTTAATGCTGCAAATGACTGGTTTACAAGCTTTAGTTCATCAGATGCTTACAGTTTGTACATAAATAACTAAACTAATGAAAATAATTTTGTTAGTTTTTATTTTAGTTAGGTTTTATTGGGAGCAATATAATTTATACAATATTACTGGTTCATCACAATATACTAAAAGAGAAGCACAAAATTTGTTTTAACTGGAAAACAACTATTAGCACTTTTATTTTCTATATGACTAAAACAAGTTCTAAAAGCTGCTTTCCATTTAATGTAAATTTTGTGCTTGTCTTTTAGTAAATTGTGATTAACCAGTAATATTGTATAAACTGTTTTGCTTTCAGTTCAACCCGACTATAAATTATGTTTTGGGTGTTAAGTACAGTACTTTTAAGATTGTTAAAATTTAGGTTTCTAAACCAGTGAAAGTTGCTAAATGAATGCAAACTTTAGTTTAATTAGATTAGATTAGATAGAATTTTATTTGTCCCCAGGGGGAATTTTTTTTTTTTATACAAAGCTTTTTAAGTAGATAGATAGAACAGACACCAACATGACTAAAAAGAGAGTAAATTAAAAAGAAAGAAAAATGTCTGACTTGGCTGTCCTAGTCCCAGTGAGGTATTATGCAGAAGTAGTGCTGTTGGTATAAAGGAGCCCCAGTAGTGTTTCTTGACACACTTCTGCTGAATAATTCATTGGTTGAAAGTCCTCAGAGTTTGTGTGTCAGAGAGGATGTGCAGAATTGTTCATATTTGCTCTCAATTTTGTTTTAATTCTCTTTTTTTGCTGCTACCTGCAGGGGGTCCAGAGTGCACCCCATAACTGAGTTTGCCCTTTTAATTAGCTTATTGATTCATAGCTACTAAATTTATATAAAATTAAAGTGTCACTGACATCCTGATAGTCGTCGCCTTTAACAATACAGTACCCAATTTAGAAAATTATCTTTCCACATAACCCTTTGGTTTTAGTGTTTGAGCAAGTATTAAATGCATCTTAAAATTACTCCTTAAACTCCCACTTATTTAGGTTTAATTGCTGGTCTTTTGAGTCATACCTCATCAAAAGCTTTTTTGGAAATTACCGTAACATAAATAATATTGCATGCAAAACTTTGATCAGAACCTTTTGTTGCTAACTCATTAGTAAAAAACAATTTCTCCATATAAACTCCTGTTAATGTTTCACTGATACACCTGTTATTGATTGATGATGCTCATATTTTTTGCTTTGTTAATTGCCTTCATGAATTTCCCCACTGTATGTGCTAATCTGTTTGTTCTATATTTATTACATCTGCTTTAGATAGATAGATAGATAGATAGATAGATAGATAGATAGATAGATAGATAGATAGATAGATAGATAGATAGATAGATAGATAGATAGATAGATAGATAGATAGATACTTTATTAATCCCAAGGGGAAATTCACATACTCCAGCAGCAGCATACTGATAAAGAAACAATACTAAATTAAATAGATAAAACAGATAAAAAGGTAGAAAGATAAAGTCGTACATGGAGCTGCTGGAAAGGCTGCCACTCGCGGCGGCACCTGAGTCGTTACTTTTTTATATGATGGGCTGTCTGCTAGATTCTGCTTTGTGTGAATTTTCCCAGAATGCAGTCACTAGTTTCCGTGAACATTCTTGGGTAAATATTTTATGGTTTCTGATGATTTATTTGACAGCATGTATCTCTTACTTTCTCTTACTATGTGGTTTGATAATCATTTAGCATTTACTTAACATGGTCACTAAGAGGTACAGTATTTCACTTCTTCACATGTGAACATTTCACAACAATGTCAGTTGAAATGCCCTTTACTTAAGTGTGTATTTTTTCCTTATGTTTCCTAATTCATTACTTCTCTTCCAAGATTGTTTTTTACATCTGATAAGCTGAAAATAGGTATTGGTGCCAAATTTTACATTGTTCATAATATTTCTTTTTTGTTGCTCTTTGGCATTTCTCATATCAATTGTGACTGTTTCTGCTATTAACAGTTAGTGCAGGATTATTTGTCTGGTACACAATATAGGGCCAGTTTTGCAGCTTCTTTACTAATGTTTTACATGTCACCTGAGATGTTCTCTTAAATTTCTTAATGCTTCTAAGAGGATGTAATTGCTTTTGCTGTACTATTTAAAATGTCATTAGTGTAATTTTAAATAATAATTCAATGTTGATATAATAGAAACATGTCCTTTGTGTTGGAATATATTGGGTAATAGTGCAGTGAGGGTATTGGAGTGGCAGTTGGAAAAAGAAGGAACAGGTGGAGATGAAATGACGAAATGAATACAAAGAAGTTTTGTGATCCACAGCGGGCTCATCAGTGGGCCTGTAGAACTGAGAAATGCAGATGGCAAATGCAAGTGGGCCTGCAGACTGAGAAGATACCAGTAGAGTTATCTAAGAAAGTGCCAGTGCAGCAGTTAAGCTCATGGGAGGACTGGTGAGGTGCTGGTCAAAATAGATCAGAAAAGGAAGCTGCAAGATGATATCGGTACCCCTGTTCCTTTTAACTAATGGACATGCCAGGATTATAGCTTCTCCAACAGCAGTTAGAGACATTTGTTGACTAGAAGCTATTGAATTTTACAAAACATTCTCAATGTCAAGCTGGAACTTCCTCTGAAGCCGACTTTTTTGTTTTGCATCTGTCTTTCAAATATCCGTTATTTTCTTATTATTCTCACTATACCCACATGTTGTTCTACTAAAACGTTTTATGCTTATTAAAGTCTGCGTTGGAGTAACCCCCTTGAGATACTTCTTCAGCAGTATTATTACAGTTACAGTCTAAGATGGTATTTAATAAAAAAGCAGCATAATGAGTTCTGAAACATTTATTCACTTTTCCTTAATATTATTTGAAAATCTTAAATTTCTCTGTCATCCCTTCACTTTTCATAGCCAACTTTTCTCATTATTTGGTTTTTGGATGAAAACAGTATTCAGTAGAGGTTAAGAACAAGCCCACCCTGATCTGTATAAAGACACACTCATTTATAGAATGCCTGCACGTGTAATGTGGGCGGAAACATACTGTACTTAGAGAAAATCTCTATTACAGACAGGAAAATGGAAACTGAAAACAGTGACTGGACTTGAGATTAAACCAAGGTCTCTGGAGTTATGAAGTAAAAACAGTAATCTGTCTATTATTCAGCCTGTTTTACATAGTGATTTAAAAAACTGTTTTACAGTACAATTGTTAACATATGATGGTGTATAAAGTAAAGAAGTAAAACTTTGACTGTGAATAAAAGAACACACGATGGTCAACAGGGCTGTATATTTAGTGCCTAAAAATCAATTGTAGATAACAAATGCCTGATTAATCTTAATAAATTAACAGCGCATTTGACAAAGCCATTCTACTTTATAAAAGAAGAAAGTACGCATCTATATTTAAATATTGAATTCAAAAGCATGTCAGCACTAAAAAGATTTTGCACTACTGTTCTAAAATATCAAGACCATGCAAAAAAAAAAAAAACTAGTGACATTCCTGGCTGCATCCTGTAAATATTTTTTACATAACATCTCCCAGATCACATTGTTCTTGTGTTTGTTTTTTAATACACTGTTCCTTTAGGATGAAGCATTAATGATTTTGTGTAGTGTTTGGTAGTTTGCAATGCTTTTTAAAAGATACAGTATGATCTACCAGAAGTAGGTGAATTTGTTTGAACTCTGATAAAGTAAATCATCGTTTGGAAGTAATGTACAGATTTTTTTCTTAAACTTTGATACTTATGACTGCAGTTTTTTTTTTGCTTTTTTTTGTTTTAGTCATTGTTTGCTTTCAGCTGAAATTGTCTTGATTAAATATGTTATTTCCTAGTTTGTAATTTTCTTGGTCAATCTATACATTTTCAGTACAGTTGTTGAGTTATTGTAGTAATTTAGTAAGTATTATGCACAGAGATGAATACGTCTTACTTAACTTGCCTGTTAGGAATTTGACATCTTATTTCTTCAGGGAGCTTTGTTTATGCAAGCATATGACCTGACATAGCAAAGCACATACATTGATATTGTTCACAGTTTGCCTTGCCTAAATTTTGATTAATTTGATTGAAATTGAGAGTGTGCAAAGTGCATTTTTTTGGCTGAATTATTCCATGTGTTGCAGAGATTTAGGAAGAATGTATTTTGGCATAAATTACATTCCTTGTCTGAGACTCTGATTGAACAGTCTCTTTCATGTCATTGCCCAAGATCTTCTTGGGATACACTCTAGTCTGGAATAGCTGCCTATCTCTTCATCATTACTAATCATTATACTTTCAAACATCAGTAGTGATGGAAGATGAAGGAGCCTGGGCTGGTTTGTTCTGACAAAATGTCTCACTTGTACATATAAAAAGTATTGGGTTACTGGAAGATTATATTTAAGACATCGGTGTCCAAAGGATATATACACATTGGTTATGTAGAGGTCTCCAAAGGTCTAAATATCTGATGGATTAAATATAGTGTAGATTAAAGAAGGCTTGATAATATTTATGTAACACTGGCCCAAATGATAATAGTATCTTGGCTTTAAAATCTCTGAAATTACCACCATATTTTGAGGGAATGTTATAGCACTGCATTCTAGCAATAAGGTGAAAATTAGTAGTAACTTAAGCACAGATCAAAACAGACAGAGTGAATTTTGACTAATAATTAATTTCCATGACTGTCTAAACAAGTAAAGTGTCATCATCTTCCCAATTGCTTCCATAGTCTAAAAAAAGTATATTCATTTCCTAGTTATAAAAATGGAAGGTAAGTGGTGTCATGCTCTGCTTTGATCTTTGCAGAGATTAATACATGACCTTAAAAAAGGTTTAACAAAGTTAAAATTGTACCTAATTTTACAAAAATAATTTGTTAACATACAATATATAGTAATACATTGAAAATAATATTGTTAAGGATCTTAACAGTGACGTGCAGTGAGGTTCATGGCTGGTGAGGCACGGACTCCTTCCGAGTCCTATTTACAAATATATGAACCCAAAAGAGTAGCTTGTTCACTATTCAATTTGCAGCATACACATTGACTACTGGTTATGTTTCATATCTCATCAGCATTCTTTACACACACATAGGTAAGGCACATATTTGGCTAAGAAAGAACGTTACATTTATAGTGGCGAGAGAGCGCATTTGCTCTGCACCTTCTAAATTTGCCATTGCAATTCCACAATTAATACTCATTCAATACAAATGAAAATATAGAGTGGTAGACAAAAAAAAAAAAAAACGGATTTCAATTTTGACCTTAATTGAGCTTTTAATTCTGGTGCTTTAATCAATTTTAATACTGACTGTTCAACAAAAGGATAACAAGAAAAACAAAAGAATATTTTATTTAAGGTCAAATTTTAGTTTTTAAATATTGGATTATTTTTTTCTTAGTCTAATCCCATTTTTTATAAAATTGAAAACCGTTTATGGTCTTACCTTTGTTTGTAAATGAAGTCCAGGCGCCTATCCTTCTCCACGAAAATCTCCTTCACTTTCTTGTAAAAGTCCTCCTTATTTTCCTTTAGCTTTAATCTTCCATTTTGACAGTCAGTCGGAACAAAAAATAAAAAATAAACGGGCTGCTGCAGTGCACTTGACTTTCTGATATCACTAGCTTAATGTGAGTATTTTTACTTCAGTAAAGTAAGTATTGTGTTAGTCTGATTACTTTTTAAGTAATGAATAACCTGTGTAATGCATGTTTCTTTTAATGAGTTGTCCTACTGCTCCTGAGACTGTGCTGCTGACCTTTGCACTGGACATCCATTCATCAACATAAATTTAGCAATTTCCAATATTTATTGAGACAGATATTTTTTCAACTAGGAGATGGAATAATGCAATCATCTTAGCATTTATCTCCAGAACTCTATCTGGTGGACGTCTCCACCATCTTCTACCTGTGGCTACTGAAAGCATGTGTGAAGCAAACACGTGCACTGGCTGACAGCAGTGCAGCAGACATGCACAGACTACAAAATCCTTAACTATAACCTGTTTGAGGGTTTATATGTTCAAATAATCGGGTTACTCTCAGAGAAATCTAAGTGTGCCAACCTGGTTTCTAAATGACCAATAACCCAGTTTATTTAACCAGAATTAGAGTTTACATCGCATTTAAGAAACCAGGATTTTTTTGATTAAAGCACATGGTAATATACTGAGTGATGATCACTTCAAGAATGATCTGCCTGTGCAAAAAACAGACAAATATAAGAACAATTTCTTTCCACAGACCATTAAGCTCATAAATGGTTAATTCCACTGTATTTACTCAGTCTGGTCACCACCCACAATATCTTGCAATATTCTTACACACAGCTAATGCATAATTCAATATTTATTTAGCATTTCTTATATGCATATGTTTACATTCTTCGTCTTGAATTTATCTCAGGTGTGTACTTATCATAAAAAAAACATGAGTCCTATTCCTTGATGTTTTTTTGGAAGAAATAAGTGGATAGGACTGGCTAGCTTTGTTGGGCTGAATGGCCTGTTCTCGTCTAGAGTGTTCTAATGTTACTTGTATGCAACCATACTTGGACAATAAATATAATATAATTGGCAATATAAAAGCAGGAAAATATTAACTGGATTGCATTAATGGTTAGAATTGCAAATACAATGTATTATTGCTTTTTTTTCTTTTAGCAAAGAATCAAATTAAAAATGAAACACTTGATGTGCATGCAGTAATCCTCTGTTCATAGTTTTTAAGTTACTAATTACTTAATGAACACAAATGTTGTTCTAGTCAAATGTCTTTTGACTTTATGTAGAAAATAAAAATAGACTGATGTTAACCTTTTCTTAACCACACAGCAATTAACAGTATATCTTTTCTGTGCAGATGTAAGTCCTGCTGGCCTAAACAAATTTATATTTAAATGGCTCAGTGGTTTATCTGCCACAGTCATGTCAAAGTCTAGTCTTAAAGATCTCTAATTTGCAACACTTCTGTATTTGACTAAATACAGTACGTGGCTTGATGTGTGGTGATAAGTAGCAGCAGTTTTAATATAACGTTAATTTCTGACCAAAAGCCTAACCATAATCACATCTTCATATTTCGGGACTACACATCAGTATATTTTATTGGTTATCAAAATATTCCACATTTGTTTTTTCATGAGTACTTTGTGTTTTGTTTAATGGTGTTTTTTGCTTTTATTGAATGTTACTTTAAGTTTTCTTTTACAGTTTTTATATTTGAAATTTGCATAATGCTCTCTTCCAAATGGGAAGTGAACTAAATAAAAACAAGCTGAATCAGATAAAATCAATGACCCTTTATTTTGTATATTGTCTTTAACTGTATGTGTCATCCCAAGAGACTTTACAGAGCAAATACGAATATAAAAGAATGAATTCATAAAAGGATTTAATCACACACTAAAGTTATAGCAGTGTCTTCCCAGGTTTATTAAGCTACAAGGCATAGAATTTCTGGTTCAGCTCCTACAACTGACTAAGTGCTTGACATTCAGGAAATTGCATAAAAAGTTGCAGCTACAGCACGTGACCAATTTTATTATAAAGCCTTTGTCAATGATGTTTATTATTGGAAAAGTTAAATCAAATAGAGCTTGTTTTTATATTGTTACTATATCAATGTTGGTGTTTCTTGGGGGTAATCTGGTATTATACCTGGAGGAAAAAACATATCTGTAAAGTTGATTGAAGAATCAAAATTTGCCTAGCATGAGTCTGTGTGTGCATGCACCCTGGATCTTAAAATTATTTCAAAACTCCTAATTCATTGTCTTTGTTCTCCACAGGTCCTGCTGGTTCAGAAACAACTGGAGCCTTTCTTTCTTTAGATTCAGTCATAAGAGACACATCAGTCACCAACTCAACTAATAATTCTGCATCTTTAGACAGTCTATTAACCAAAGCTAGCACAATAAGAAATACTTCAGCAAAGACAAATACTGTCATTGTGAGGTTTAGAGACTCCACAAGCATTACTTCCTCAAAGGCTATTGCTAGTTCATCTCAAAACATCAGTGTAACACAGATTAATCAAATACATAGTGTTCAAAGTACAGCACACAAAAATAGTTCTGTGTACACTACAAATACAACAGTAGTACCCAGTGGAAAACAAACTAAGGACCCATTCAAACAAATAACAGCAACAGTCCCTGGCAAAAACGATTACAAAGCCAGCAAAGCAAAGGTAAACTATACTCTACAGAAAAATAATATAATCCTTACAAAAAGCATAACAGTAACTCCTGCCATCAAATTAGTTAATGGATCATTACAGAAAACAATCAAAGAGCAATCTAACAATACTGAGCAGAAAACCAGTGTAGTACAGACTACCGTTATGAAGCATAAGTCCAATATAGAACAAGTGAATTGGGAAGCACAGAAAACTAGCAAACCACAAGCTAATGACACAGTATCGGTAATTAACACTGCAGAGAATAATGAACCAATTCAGAAGAGAGGCAGAACACATCATCCTACCCTGGTACATGAACCTAGCAGAGAACAACTTAGGGAAAATGCGCAGAAAACTGATTCAGCACATCTCAATGGCACAGTTAGTAAATCCAGAGCAGAACACAGTGAGAAAACTATGAAAATCAGCAAAACACACCCCAATTTGACAGTACACGAACCAGCCATTGAAGAAATTAAAAGGGAAATGCAGAAGAACAATGTAGTTTACCTTCAAAATGCAGTATGTAAATCTGGCTCTGACCACATAAATGGACAAATACAGAAATCTTGTATAACATTCAATAATATCACAAAAGATAAGGCTAGCACAGAAGACATAAATAAAATAAGAAAGAAAGCTAGTTTAACACATTTAAATATGACTGCGCATAAACCCAGAACTGAGGAACCAAAGACAGAAATACAAAAGTACAATGTAACTCAGTCAAAACTAACAGTAAGCAACACCAGTGTTGATGAGGTGAAAAGCAAAATACAAAAAACCAACATAACACAACCCCAACTAACAATAGAAAGCCTTGGCACTGGAAAGAGTGATGGAGCTACACTAGAGCCTAGTATAATAGTCTCAGAAACAGCAAGAGATGAATTCAGCTATGAACAGATTAATAGGATAATGAATAAAACCAGTTTAACCCAGTCTAATATGTCAGCACATGAACCTAGTGCTCAAGAGATAGTTAAAGAAATTAGAAATAGCAATACAACTCAACGTAATATAAAAATGGACAAACCTAGCTTCGGAAGAAGTAATCAGGCAACACTGAAACCCAGCATAAGATACTATAGCACAACTGATATGCCTAACAATGAACAGATTAATAGGATGATAAAGAAAAACAGTACTGAACAGGCAAATAAAGACATACAGAAAAGCAACAAAACACACCCCGACATGATAGGAGGCAAACATGGCATTGCAAAAAGTAATGCAACAAAACTGGAATCCAGTATAACACAACCAAATGCAATATTAGATAAATCCAGTAAAGAACAAATAAATAGAATAGTGAATAAAACAAATTTCACAGATTCTAATGTGACAACACATAAACTCATTTTTGAAGAAAGTAAAAGGGAAAGACCGAACACCAATATGACGCTGTCTAAGATGGAAGTGCACAAATCCAGTATTGAAGAGGTGAATAGAGAAATGCAAAAAGGAAATATAACTTACAAAAATATGACAGTAGACAAACTCAGCATTATAAAGAGTAATGGGACAATACTGAAACATGGAGTAGCACACTCTAGAACAACAGCAGGAAACAACAATGAAAAATCTAACAAAGTGATAAATAAAAACAATTTAACATATTCTAATGTAACAGCACATGAACCCAATACAGAACAGATGAAATGGGAAAGAGTGAAAACCAATACCACAAAGTCTAAGATGACTATAGACAAACCCAGTGCTGAAGAGATGAATAGGCAAATGCTGAAAAGCAATGTAACACACCCTAACATCACAGATAAACTAAGCAAAGGAAAGAACAATGGAGCAACATCGACACCAGAAGTAGAAGACCCTACCACTGAACAAATTAATGGGTTAATAAAAGAAAACAATTTAAGACTTTCAAATATAACAGCACTTAAACCTATAACTGAAGACTTGACTAGGAAATTACACAAAACCAGTAAAGGACAGTTAAATTTAACAGGAGCGAAATCCAGCAATGAAGACATGAATAAGGAAATGCAGAAAAACAATATAACACACCCTAGCACAACAGCTTATGAACTCAGAACTGGAAAGAGTAATGGATCAACACTACAGCCCAGCATAGCAACAGATAAACCTAGCACTGAACAAGTTAGTAGTAAAATACAGAAAAGTACTGTAACACTTTCTAATATAACATTAGATGGATCGCATGCAGAGAGAGTGAATAGCAAAACACAGAAAAACAGTATACAACAGTCAGACAGGCAAATGTATAAACCCAAATTTGTACTGAATAATGAGACAGCAATGAAACCAAGTGGGAAACAATCTAACTTAACATTACATGAATCAAATGTTAAACTGACAGGTGGGACAATGGAGGAGATCAACATGCTAGACATTAACAGTACAATACTTAATTACACCACACAACAACTTAAAAAAGGAATACAAGAAAGCAAGGGGGCACTTCTTAACATGACAGTATATAGTGATTCTATAAATAAGACTGTTAGTTACACCAAGAAATCTAATGTGACATACAACAACACTCTCTTTAACTCCAGCATTTTCCTCTCCAGTAGAGGTGTGCAGCAAACCTCAACTCCATTTCCTGCAATCACAGAAAAGAAATCCAATGCATCACATATTATTGACATAACACATACTGATGTTACAAAACAGTCATATGATATGAAGATACCGGTTCAAGAATCCACCACAGCTCATTCCCTCATCCTAGAACTGAATATGGAACAACATCATATGCCCAAAAAGAAAAGCGGTAGTGCACATGATGACAGTGCCAAAGAATTTCAGAAGATTATTGTGCAGAAAATAAACAAAACATCAATAATCATGGTACCAGAAATTAATGGTACTACAGCATTGTTTAACACTCAAAATAGTACAGTACCTAAAACTAATATGTGGCCGAAAAACAATGCAATTGACAAAAACTTCACAGCAAAGAGCTCTGGTTCCATACTGAAAAGCAATGGACTCTCTCAAAGTACTAGATTAGGGGCTAATAATACAACATACAGTATAAAAGTGGGAAGTGACGCCATAGATTCAGCTAGCACAAAACTCAGTAAAAATACACATCATAGCAGAATAGTTGTAACACCAACTAATGATCCAGTTCATAAAGCCACAAAAACTATTGCAGCACAGATTAACACTACAAAGCATGTACTTAAAGTAGGAATGAAAAGCCAGAATTCACAAGTAAATAACATACTACAGACCAGCAGGACAGAAGCAAAAAGTGGCATAATACAGACTCAGAATGATGCAAAAACAAGAAGTGTGGGGTCAAAAATCACTACAGAACATAAAATAAGTACGAAAATGCAAACAAGTACATCACCAAATAACAGTACAGCACACACAATCAATTTGGCACCCACAAACAATATCACACACAGTATTAATAAGGTTCAGAAGAACAGTACAACAGAGACAAAAAGACCAACGCTAAAAGCCAGTACAGCTCAAACACAAAATCGAGTACAGGCTGATGGCACAATTCTGAAGGGTAGCCCGGTAAATATCACAATGAGCCATGGACACCAAAGCATATCACAAAGATTATTCACCACACCCGCAGCAAGAGTGTTTATACCTACAAAAATCTCACAATATAGAAAAGTACAAACTAACATTAGCATCCTCAAGCCTAAAGACTCTAGAGCCACCAGTACAGAAAGCAGCAACATCCTTCAGACATCCTCCTCAACAACTCCTAGAGAAACATTGTGGTCAACTCTTTTGCCCACCACATATACAACAGAAGAGGTGAGTGCTTCTTAATTATTAACGGAGTAAATCTGAGTAACTGGTCTCTGAAACAATTTGCTGTATTTGGATATTGCCTCATGTGTAGATAGCAATTTTGCACATGGATATTCCTAAGATAAGAATAAAAAAAATAGCATAAACAAGAAGATACAATTTGCTTCATCAAGACTATTTGGTTGGTGATTGTGAATAATGTGGAGGTGTATTTGTGTGTGAGTTGAGTGCACCCTTTGATGTATTGGCGCCCTATCCCAGGCTGGTTTCCTGTCTTATACCTAGTGCTACTAGGATAGGCTTTGGCTATCCTACAAACCTGAATTAGATTTGGAGGGCTCAAAGATGGCATGTTATGTTTTTGGTTAACTAATAGCTAAGTTGTTAAAATATTTCTAATTTCTTTGTTTTAAAATTAAAAAAAAATGCAACCATGGAAAAAATTGAGTGGCCTATTTCATTTTATGAAATGTTTAACTTTTAAAACTATTTTTCTTACAGAGTTATTTAGTACACAGTTATTCAGAAATCCTTCATTATAGCTGTCGCAACTGCACATTCAGTTAAACCGTACTGTTTACTTTACCAAGTTCCTAAATGAAGTCTAGAATGTTCCTTATTCATGTAATTTCATTACATTTTCTGTCCTTTTTTCAACTTGTGTGCATGTCATAGTGGAAACGTTTTCCAGTTTTTCTTAGGAAATTTCCAAAAACTCACCCATGAATGGTCAAAAAATTTCATCCTTATAGCATATTCTAAGTCTGCCCATGGGTCATTTTCTACTGAACTATGCCTTGTACATTATCTGTAGTAGGCTCAGAGGGCATCCTAACTAAAATGCCCTCATCCTTGGATGCATTGCCAATTTACTGTTATGAGACATTGAATTGCAGTGGATTTAATTTGACATTCTTGCCACTTATCAACATAAAAAGTCTCTTTAATGTGAAAGTGCACACAGATCACTGCAAACTATCCTACATTAATTGCATTAAAATAAAAAAACACACAAAACAATCAAATGCATAAATTGGTTTTCGAAGTCATAATATTGGTTTATTGGTGATCACGTGTCTGTAATCTGAAATTATTCTGCTATAAATGAGTGATTGCACAAGAAGGCCAGTGAGGGAGGCCACCAAGAGACCTATGACAACTCTGAAGGAGTAACAAACTACAGCAGACATGACTGGAGAGACTTTGTAGCCAATACCAATTGTCCAGGTGCTTCACCAGTCACAGCTTTATGAGAGGATAGCAAAGAGAAAGCCACTGTTAAAAGGGCACATGACATCTCGACTAGGCATTTAGGAGATTTGAAGTTAGCTGGTTCTATTGTCTGGTGAGATTATACTTGAAGGTTTTGGCCATCACACTAAAGCCATGTTTGAACACTGCACATTATCAAAAACACACCATTCCTACTATGAAGCATGGTGATAGCAGCATTATGCTATGGACATCCTTATTTACAAAACACACTGGAAGGTTTACGAGAGTAAAGAAAGAAAATCCTTCAGGAAAACCTGATGCAGTCTGAAAGATATCTGCAACTTGGGAAAAGATTTCAACCTTAAGTCAAAAGACAACAACCTTAAGTAAAAAAGCCAAAGCTACAAAGGAATAGCTTCAGAACAACAATACTAATGTCCTGCAGTTGCCAAGTCACAGTCTACATATTAGTTCAATTGAGAATTTGTGGCTGGACTTGAAAAAGGCTGTTCTTTCATAATTCCCTTGTAAATTGACAAAACTGATCAGTGCTGCAAAGAAGAATGGGGGAAAATAGTAGTTTCAAGATGTACAAAGCTGATAGAGACCTGTGTACAAAGACTCAAGGCTTTCGTGGCTGCCAAAGATGCCTCTACTAAATACTGACTTAAGAAGGTTAATATTTATGTGACCAATTATTTCATGTTTTATATTTATAATTAATTTAGACTACTTTGCATAGGTATGTTTTCACTGTAAAATCCAAATCTTTTTTCTGCTGCTCAGTATCAAGGAAGCCAAATTAAATCCATTGTGAATCAATGTTGTATAATGAAAAATGTAAACATTTTACAAGGGGGTGAATACTTTTTATAGGCACTACAAATTATGCTGTACTATTGTAAATCTTATTATCTTATTATAACATAGCATAACATAACATTGTCAAAACTACTTAATCCAAGTTAGGGTCACAAAGGTGCCAGAGTTTCAGTTGCAAGTCAGGATTCAACCCAGGATGAGGCACCAGGACCCATGTACACTTGTCAAAATCCTGATTTATACATCTTTGTGGATATGGGAGAAAAACTTATGCTAATATGTAGACAATATTCAGGTCCCACACAGACAATAATCAAATGCATGGGATTTCACATATGATCCTTGAGTTAGGAATTTTAATCACTCTACTACCATGTTGCCTGTAAATCTAATTATATTTGTTTTCAGTTCTCATTTGTTTATATGAATGCATTCACTGATTTTCCTTAGTCATCAGAAACTTTTGTTAAGTATGTTTTTGTTTCTGGTCTTTTTTAGACTGACAGGTGTAGATTCTTGTGAAGCAACATATTTTTGCTTTGACATCACATTTAAAACACAGTAATTTAAGGACAACCATTAATTACAATGGATGTGGGAAGATTATAATGTCCTGCAGTATGAGTTTTAAGCTTACACATTTAGTAATTAGATGAAAAAAAAAAACACAACAAATAATAAATTTAAATTTTGGCCCAAACCATAGTGTTATATATGTGCACTGTGTTATTAATTACAGGGTTCGATTATGCAGCCATGTGCTGTAGGTCTGCTTTTTACGAGATGAGCTTGATTGCTTTGGTCTGAGAGGTGTAAAAGAAAAGGAGAAAATAAAAAAGGATTTCAGGGTGTTGCATTTACCAGCTGTCAGCGTCTTTCTCTTAGACATAAAACATAGCTCAAGGGAGAGGATTTTTTTTTTATTTCAATCTTTAAGCGTATTTTCATTATTAATGTTTACCTAGAAAGAATTGATTGGAAATTAAGAAACTGAACTTTAATACCTCAGCTTCAAGTATGGGTCTGTAAAACTGATTAAGTCAGTTTTTGTGTTGCAATTATTTAGTACATTTTCTTTAATTTTTCACTTAACCTGGGAATTAAGTGTTCAATCTGCCTCAAGAATGATTTAAGATATGAAGAGGAAGTGACGGCGAAGGTGGTAGGAAACGAGAATGGCACCTGGAGTTGATTCTACAATAAAATTAAATAAAAATAAAAAGAGTAATAAAAATCATCACCAGTAGAGGCACGTAGTATATATGTACCAAATTTTAGGTCAATAGGTCAAATGGTTTGCAAGATACAGGTGATTTAAAATCCTGGACAGACAAATGGACAGCCACGGTAGTGTATCATATAAGAAGATAGCATTTTTTTCAAAGAGAACACCATGTATTTCTCTTAAAATGTTTGGTTTTATTTTTTGGTAAAGAGTATATTGTAATACTTAACATAATGGTTGGCTAAGCAAAAAACTACCTTTTCCAGACCTGCATTCAAAATACAATTAATATGAAACAGAAATAATATGTAAACGTTTTTCATTTTTCGTGGGAGTGACAATGGCAGGTATTATTCAAGGTGCCTTTTAATGCTTGAATATTAGTTGAGGAACTTCTAGTGAGTTCTGATCTCTCAATCTCAGCAAGGCTACATATTCTATATTTTTTTCTGCTAGTTTCCTGCTAAGTTCTCTTGCTTCTCTTGCTTGCTCCTCTTTCATAGAGGCATAGCAAAAACATTTATGTCTTTTAGAAGGAATTAATAAATTAGCATATGAAATAGTCCTTCACTTTTAATCCCAATAAAGCAATAGAAGTAGTAGTTTGGCTATAGTGAAATCCTTTTGTCTTTTTTTCTTTTACACCTACCTAGATAATATTAAATCTCAAAGCTTGTTTACTAATAAAGGTGAAAAAAATTTTCTGCCAATCATATTAATTACAAAGTGCCTACAAAAATGTTTCCACTATATGACCATAATCTGATTAATTCACTTACAGTTCAGTAACTCGCTCACATTGTAGAAGTTGTACCACTGTCATTAGTAAGTCTCGTAAATTGCCAGGTTAACAGATTTCTGTCTGGGGATTTTCTGCTGTCAAACAGATTTTCACATATGAGCCTTGTTATGCATAGTCACCACCCTCTGGCTTGTTCTGCTATTGCATTTTTCAGTCTCAGACATTTTATATACAGTACATGCCACTAGTTAATTTTGGTACTTTACTGTTGATTCTAACAATAATAAACTACATTTGATTAAAAATTCTTTATTGTTGTACCATGTCTCTGGTTGTTTTCTTGGTTTGTTTAGGTTCGATTTAACATAAAAAATATAACTTTTACAGAATGTTAACTTAAACTTTATCTTTTTTCAGTTTTAGTCCTTGATATAATATATTAAAATATGAAAATAACATACTCTTTCAATATTTAAAGGTTTTGAGCACATGCATGTTAATTGGGGATTCAAATATTTATATCTTTGTAGAACATAAATGAATATTTTGCATAAATTAATATTAAATATTTGCATGATTTAATATTTATGTAAAGTGCTGCCACGATTGTTAAAAAAATACAATATACAGTACCTTTCAAGATGAAAAGGAACCAAAAGCATGCTTGTATAATACCATTGGTTCAGTATTTTTACCAGTGAAATGCATTGAGAAATGAGTATCTCAATGGTTACAAATGATGTACAGTACATGAAGAGACTGTATAAGCAGCATCATAGCCACTAGAGGGTGATACTGCCTTCTGAAAACCATAGTACATTAAATAACAAGAAGAAAAAATAACAGTATAACTATTTTACATAGGGACTTTCAACAGTTTATTTATTATATTCTTATTTTGGAAATGTTATTAAAAAAACTATATTAACTATTTTTCATTAGCTTTTAAGAAAAGAACATAAGGTTGTATTCTTTATACTCTTCTAATCTTTTTAAGTTCTTATCTTGGTGAGGGATACAGCAACAGACTGAGCAGTGAAAGGAAGACTTCACTTGTTTCAGTCACTGTCCGCATCTCATTCTAGGGAAATTCCAGAAATATCAGGACGTTCAAGGGATAATTTCCCTTCAGCATCTCCTTTTTTACCTCTGGGTCTCCTCCTCAATACACTTTCACTAAATGACTTTGGTGCTTTTACCTTTCTTAATGACCTTTATGATCCTTTTGTTTTGCTCTTAAAGGAAGACTTCTTTCAATCTATTTCACTATTCAAAACTCTTGAACACTTCAAAACTCTTGGGTGGGGGTCAAATTTTGTTTTGATTTGTTAAATTTGTCTTGAATGTATGGAATGTTATCTGTTTCTAATTAAAATCAATACAATCTAATTAAAATTGACCAAAAAAGAAAAAAAACAAACTCTTGAACATCACAATTTTGGTGTCTTTTAACTACAATGGGACAGTTTAAAACTCATATACTGCAGAGAGTGAACATAATTAAGAACTGACCTAATTTCAGATTAAGAATATCTTTTACATTGTCCAACACTACTGCTAACTGGCTTTTTTGAAGGGGAGGCAGTTGGTCTCCAACATTTAATTATTTTAAAAATAAAGATAGAATTATTCCACTATTAGAAGGTGGGTTATCCTGTGTGTTATAGAACTTCAGCAAATTCTTGTGGTATGTCTGTATTTGTGATCATCTTTTTAGGTTGCTTAACCGTGAAATCAATTAATCCCTTTCTCTCTTTTACCTTGAATGGGCTCTGCCAGTGAACTTGGACTGTAAGGTAGGAATAAGCACTATCACTCAATCCATTAGTTGCAATTCACATATCCTGCTACTACTACTACTATTAAGCCGAACCTGCAAAGTATTTGACATTAATTTTCTTATGAAGAAATTATGCCTTTAAATTCATTTGCAAAGTTGTGTAACATATACCAGGATGTTAGTCTAGGTATTGTGCTATTCCAATGCCTTAAGGGCTAATTCAAGGATGTCTCTGGATTGTCTGCTGTACAGCAACTCAAAGGGACAAAAGGCAAGGGACATTTGAGGTTTTCCTCCAGATGCAGGCAGTCTGAAGTAATTGATCCCAATGTCTTTCACCTGTCTGTAGGAGTTTCTGTAACATCTGTTTAAGATGTTGGTTGAAACACTTATTTGTAAATGCTTTGATTTAATGATAATGATGATTTTTTCCATCTATTTAAGTGTTTCAAACATAAAACACTTCCATTTTTTTCCTTGCTTTTGCATCTCTTTTTATAACTGCCTACCTTCACAAACACCCTACTGACTCCAGAGTGGTAGTCTTTTAATTGGGTGCCCAAAGTGGAATGGCTTTTGGATACTGAATGGCTTCATCAATGATCACTAGGAAATATTTGTGTTTGTGAGTAGATGGCTATACCCTCAATATCCATTACCATTCACTTAATTCTATGAGGAGGCAACAAAAGGATACGATCAAAGTGGAGCATATGATATTATTTATCTGGACTTTCAGAAAGCATTTGATAAGGTGCCACATGAGAAGTTGGACATCAAATTAAAAGAACTGGGAGTTCAGGGTGATGTTTTTAGATGAGTGCAGAATTGACTCAGACACAGGAAGCAGAGGGTGATGGTGCGAGGAACCTCATCAGAACCGGCCGATGTTAATAGTGGTGTTCCACAGGGGTCACTGCTAGGGCCGCTGCTATTATTAATATATATACAGTCATGGCTGAAATTATCGGCACCCCTGGAATTTTCCCAGAAAATGCACCATTTCTCTCAGAAAATTGTTGCAATTACAAATGTTTTGGTATACACATGTTTATTTCTTTTATGTGCGTTGGAACAACACAAAAAAACATAAAAAAAGACAAATCTGACATCATTTCACACAAAACTCAAAAACTGGGTGGACAAAATTATTGGCACCCTTAACTTAATATTTGGTTGCACGCCCTTTGGAAAAAATAACTGAAATCAAGCGCTTCCTATAACTATCAACAAGCTTGTTACACCTCTCAACTGGAATTTCCGACCACTCATCTTTTGAAAACTGCTCAAGGTCTCTCAGATTTGAAGGGCGCCTTCTCCCAACAGCAATTTTGAGATCTCTCCATAAGTGTTCAATCGGATTTAGATCCGGACTCATTGCTGGCCACTTCAGAACTCTCCAGCACTTTGTTCAACCATTTCTGGGTGCTTTTAGAGGTATGTTTGGAGTCATTGTCCTGCTGGAACACCCATGACCTCTGACGCAGACCCAGCTTTCTGACACTGGGCCCTGCATTGCACCCCAATATCTTTTGGTAGTCTTCAGATTTTATGATGCCTTCCACACAGTCAAGGCATCCAGTGCCAGAGCCAGCAAAACATCCCCAAAACATCTTAGAACCTCCACCATATTTGACTGTAGGTACTGTGTTCTTTTCTTCATAGGCCTCATTCCATTTTCTGTAAACAGTAGAATGATGAGCTTTACCAAAAAGCTCTACCTTGGTCTCATCTGTCCACAAGACGTTCGCCCAGAAGGATTTTGGCTTCCTCAAGTACATTTTGGCAAACTCCAGTCTAGCTTTTTTATGTTTCTGTGTTAGCAATGGGGTCCTCCTGGCTCTCCTGCCATAGGGTTTCATTTCGTTCAGATGTTGACGGATAGTTCGAGCTGACACTGATGCACCCTCACTCTGCAGAACAGCTTGAATATGTTTTGAAGTTGATTGGGGCTGTTTATCCACCATTCGGACTATCCTTCGTTGCAGTCTTTTATCAATTTTTCTCTTCCGTCCACGTCCAGGGAGATTAGCTACAGTGCTATGTGTTGTGAACATCTTGATTATGTTGTGCACAGTGGACAAAGGAACATGAAGATCTCTGGAGATGGACTTGTAGCCTTGAGATTGTTGGTATTTTTCCACAATTTTTGTTCTCAAGTCCTCAGAGAATTCTCTACTCTTCTTTCTGTTCTCCATGCTTAGTTTGGCAAATTCAGACACACAACATAAAGGTTGAGTCAACTTTTCTCCATTTTAACTGGCTTCAGGTGTGATTGCTGTATTGCCAGCACCTGTTTCTTGCCACAGGTGAGTTCAAACGAGCATCATATGCTTGAAATAAAACGATTTACCCACAATTTTGAAAAGGTGCCAATAATTTTGTCCGCCCCATTTTTGGAGTTCTGTGTGACATAATGTCAGATTTGGCTTTTTTTCTCTGTTTTTTTGTGTTGTTCCAATGTACATAAAGGAAATAAACATGTGTATACCAAAACATTTGTAATTGCAACAATTTTCTGGGAGAAATGGTGCATTTTCTGGGAAAATTCCAGGGGTGCCGATAATTTCGGCCATGACTGTAAATGATTTAGATAGGAATATAAGTAACAAGCTGGTTAAGTTTGCAGATGATACCAAGATAGGTGGATTAGCAGATAATTTGGAATCCGTTATATCATTACAGAAGGACTTGGATAGCATACAGGCTTGGGCAGATTTGTGGCAGATGAGATTTAATGTCAGTAAATGTAAAGTATTACACATAAGAAGTAAAATGTTAGGTATGAATACACAATGGGCAGTCGGAAAATCGAGAGTACACCTTATGAGAAGGATTTAGGAGTCAAAGTGGTCTCTAAGCTATCGACTTCCCGACAGTGTTCAGAAGCTATTAAGAAGGCTAACAGAATGTTAGATTATATAGCACGATGTGTGGAGTACAAGTCCAAGGAGGTTATGCTCAACCTTTAAATAGCACCTGTGAGGCCTCATCTGGAGTACTGTGTGCAGTTTTGGTCTCCAGGCTACAAAAAGGACATAGCAGCAGCACTAGAAAGGGTCCAGAGAAGAGCAACTAGGCAGATTCCAGGGCTACAGGGGTTGAATTATGAGAAAAGATTAAAAGAGCTGAGCCTATACAGTTTAAGCAAAAAAAGATTAAGAGATGACATGATTAAAGTGTTCAAAATTATGAAGGGAATTAGTCCAGTGGATTGAGACTGTTATTTTAAAATGAGTTCATCAAGAACATGGGGACACAGTTTGAAACTTGTTAAGGGTAAATTTCACACAAACATTAGGAAGTTTTTCTTTACACAAAGAACGATAGACACTTGGAATAAGCTACCAAGTAGTGTGGTAGACAGTAAGATGTTGGGGACTTTCAAAACTCGACTTGATGTTTTTTTGGAAGAAATAAGTGGATAGGACTGGCGAGCTTTGTTGGGCTGAATGGTCTGTTCTCGTCTAGAGTGTTCTAATGTTCTAAAGTGTTATATCAAATATGGGAAGAGATATTAGAGGTATCAGAGATTTGATGTTTGTTTCACAAAGTGGTTTTGACTCCTTGTTTCCATGCCACTATTTATTTCTTGTTCAAACCTAAAATGGCCATGTACAGGCGTTCAGAGAACCATTGCTGCTGCCTTCTGCAGTGACCCTCATAATGAAAGGCAGCAGGATATGGAAGTTTTTTGCAATCTGTTCATCTGATTTTAAATATCGCCGCAGCAATACATATGGAGAAGAAACAGCAATCACATTTCTACCTTTGTCAAGTAGGCCAATGACTTTTAAATGGTTTACCACCATACATCCACACCACGAGGCATATAGTGCATCCGGAAAGTATTCACAGCGCATCACTTTTTCCACATTTTGTTATGTTACAGCCTTATTCCAAAATGGATTAAATTCATGTTTTTCCTCAGAATTCTACACACAACACCCCATAATGACAACTTGAAAAAAGTTTACTTGAGATTTTTGCAAATTTATTAAAAATAAAAAAACTGAGAAATCACATGTACATAAGTATTCACAGCCTTTGCTCAATAGTTTGTCGATGCACCTTTGGCAGCAATTATAGCCTCAAGTCTTTTTTAATATGTTGCCACAAGCTTGGCACACCTATCCTTGGCCAGTTTCGCCCATTCCTCTTTGCAGCACCTCTCAAGCTCGATCAGGTTGGATGGGAAGCTTCGGTGCACAGCCATTTTAAGATGTCTCCAGAGATGTTAAATCGGATTCAAGTCTGGGCTCTGGCTGGGCCACTCAAGGACATTCACAAAGTTGTCCTGAAGCCACTCCTTTGATATCTTGGCTGTTTGCTTAGGGTCGTTGTCCTGCTGAAAGATGAACCATCGCCCCAGTCTGAGGTCAAGAGCGCTCTGGAGCAGGTTTTCATCCAGGATGTCTCTGTACATTGCTGCAGTCATCTTTCCCTTTATCCTGACCAGTCTCCCAGTTCCTGCTGCTGAAAAACATCCCCACAGCATGATGCTGCCACCACCATGCTTCATTGTAGGGGTGGTGCCAGGTTTCCTCCAAACGTGACGCCTGGCATTCACACCAAAGAGTTCAATCTTTGTCTCATCAGACCAGAGAATTTTCTTTCTCATGGTCTGAGAGTCCCTCAGGTGCCTTTTGGCAAACTCCAGGCGGCCTGCCATGTGCCTTTTACTAAGGAGTGGCTTCCGTCTGGCCACTCTACCATACAGGCCTGATTGGTGGATTGCTGCAGAGATGGTTGTCCTTCTGGAAGGTTCTCCTCTCTCCACAGAGGACCTCTGGAGCTCTGACAGAGTGACCATCGGGTTCTTGGTCACCTCCCTGACTAAGGCCCTTCTCCCCCGATCACTCAGTTTAGATGGCCGGCCAGCTCTAGGAAGAGTCCTGGTGGTTTCGAACTTCTTCCACTTACGGATGATGGAGGCCACTGTGCTCATTGGGACCTTCAAAGCAGCATAAATTTTTCTGTAACCTTCCCCAGATTTGTGCCTCGAGACAATCCTGTCTTGGAGGTCTACAGACAATTCCTTTGACTTCATGCTTGGTTTGTGCTCTGACATGAACTGTCGACTGTGGGACCTTATATAGACAGGTGTGTGCCTTTCCAAATCATGTCCAATCAACTGAATTTACCACAGGTGGACTCCAATTAAGCTGCAGAAACATCTCAAGGATGATCAGGGGAAACAGGATGCACCTGAGCTCAATTTTGACCTTCATGGCAAAGGCTGTGAATACTTATGTACATGTGTTTTCTCAATTTTTTTTATTTTTAATAAATTTGCAAAAACCTCAAGTAAACTTTTTTCACATTGTCATTATGGGGTGTTGTGTGTAGAATTCTGAGGAAAAAAATGAATTTAATCCATTTTGGAATAAGGCTGTAACATAACAAAATGTGGAAAAAGTGATGCGCTGTGAATACTTTCCGGATGCACTGTATGTAAGAGGCACATACAGTCAGCATACTTCACCATATCTGCATACCCCATACGTACTCCATGAGCACTTCTAAGTGGGGACAGTTTTCAATAGTGTGGGTCTGCTCACCGCAGAGGTACTATAACAAGGCATGGTACACAGTGGCTTTGGGGGCACGCTTTTATATGGTTTTAGTTTATGTTTCTTGAGTGGCCAACCAACCTCAAATAGAAGGAGTCCAGGAATTTTCCAGTGCCAGTGAACCAATCAAACTCTTGTACTCCCTTCCAGCCATAGGTCTAAATCAAACTGGGTAAAGTCTCTGGGATACCATTTACTAGATATTCTGCCACTGACAGCAAAACTGTATTGCTTGACTCTGTTCACTTTGGGCTTCAACCAGTTCTTGATATAGCCCCAGAGGTCACAGGATTTTGCTGGTATAGTGACTGAGTAGGGTTTAATGCTCATTCATCATACCAGAGAGCATGCATGCTCTGCGTTATGTCAGACCTGTAAAGTGCCTCTTTTTTGAGGGTGTTATAATCACCCATATCATCAAGGTCATAATATATATGAAAAATGCTTTACTGATAAGCCCAAAATAAATAAATAAAGCATCTATACCATTTTGTAACAGAGAGGCGCAAATACAAGTCCAGGTGCTGTTTCTCAGTTTTGCCATGGTATGTATGTCACCTCTGCTATCATAGTTTTTTTATATCATGCCATTAGTTGCAGCTGCTACACCTGGTTCCTCATGGTTTGAAAACTTTCTATCACTGAGTGAATATTCAGCTACTCTCTCATATGTCAAGAAAATCTTGTCAACTATGCCAGTTTAACTGTGCAAACAAAAGACAGACAGCACGCCAGTCATAATGGGCTACCCTTTTTATTACAGAGTGTAAATTTATAAATGCTCTGGAGATATCAACTGTGCTGTCTTTATTGCTTGCACTAGGCCACTAATTACAACATTTTCCTGCTGATGCTGGTCTTTTATGGTACAAGGACCAGAAAAGGTGGGATTGGAGAGAGGGCTTCTATGATATCACACATCCTTTGACTGGTTGAGGTCTTCCTGCTAGGGACAGAAGCAAAAGATAAGTAGGCAGCTGTCCAACCTGCATCTCCTTCCTCCATGTCTCTTTTACATCGGACCCAGGAAGATACAGTCTTTGCTTGCATGTGTGACAATATTTAATTTTATTAGAACACTGCCTAGCAATCTATTATGGATTCTACCTCAGAAAGCCCATCTTTGCTGGGTTCTAATTTTATTATCCTCTTAAAATTCTTTCACATCAGTTCATCTGTTGCAGTGCTATGACTAAATAAAATATGTCAGTATGGAAATGCAGAGTTTAACCTAAAAGTATAAAAAATGTAAGAAAAAAGTTTGAAGTGTGGGTGTCAAAAACAATAGTATTTTCTGGAAACACTAAGCAATACCTTGAAAGAAGGAATCAGTCATGTGTGGAATACCAGTCCATCACCACCTTTGCTGAATCATAATCACCAGTCTGACTTTCAACAAATGGAAAGAAACCCACATAAACACAAGGAGAATAAGTAAACTCTACAAGGTAGACATCCTAGCCAAGACTTGAAACAGAATCCAAGACAAATGAGGTGGCACTACTATCTGCAACACTACACATTTTTCTAGTAGTGCTGCCCAATATGAAAGTAGTGTTTTTGAAGCTTCTTATAAAAATAGATAACAAGCTACAATAGGAGTAAGCAAGTAAAAATATTAGATTTGAATGCACAGTGGGAGGTCTGAAACTTGAAAATACCCCTGATGAGATGGACCTAGGAGTCAAAGTGGACTTAACAGAATGTTAGATTATATAACACAAGAATAGAAGTCAAAGTGGTTATGTTTAAGTTATATAACACAATAGTGATGCCTCACCTGAAGTACTGTTTACAATTTTGGTTTCCAGGCTACATAAAAGACATAGCAGTTCTAGAAAAAGTCCAAAGCAAAGTGACTAGGCTGATTCTAAGTCTGACGTGTATGAGCCATGAAAGATTAAAGGATTTAAACCTTTTCAGTTTATGGAGATTAAGAAGTGATATGATTTAAGGTTTTCAAATTACTAAAGGAATTAGTACAGTGGATCCAGGTCGTTACTTTAAAAAGTGTTCAAGAATTACATGGGTACATTTTGGGAAACTTTTTAAGCATACATTTCACACAAATGTCAAAATGTTGTTTTTTGCAAAGACAACCATAGACACATGGAATATATTAAATAGTGAAGTAGTGTGTTAGACAGTAGGATTTAAGGGACTTTCAAAACTCAACTTGATGTTTTTAGGAGAATTTAGTTGGATAAGATGGCCAGCTTTGTTGGACTGGTTTCTGGTGTTCTAATGTTCTATTATTATGTGTTGCTTAATCATTATGGTTAATTGTGTGACATTTTCTGATACCATTGGATTTAAAAGGTTTAACTATTGGTTATGACATTTTCAAACTGCTTTTAATTAACTATAATGTATTTATTAATCTTAGCTATATGTTTTCTTACCCACATTACTTTTAAGCTGTTAAATAGCTTTCTCTTCCAAGGTTTTTTCTTAAAATACCTTTTCACATTTTTTCATAGTTTTCTTTAGAACTCGTTAAAATGTTTTTATGTTCCAACTGTATCTATGTTTTACAATGCCTGAAGAGCATAACATGAAATCTTTGTGGTATTTTTTTTTTAACTCTGAAGGTCATGTTTATTTAACTTAATGTCTAATTTATTAAAATTGTGCTAATTTTCTGTGCGAGTTGAAGCTTTTGTCTTCAGCGGGTGTGTAAATCCCTTTTCCTTTTGATAAAAGTCAGGCAGAGTTGATTAAAAAAAAATCAGGAAACTCTTGGGAATGTTTCATGGAGCAGCGACGGGGTTTGCTTTTAAAGCAAATCCGGCCACTCCCAAAGCAGCTTCTGGTCTCCTGTTCTTTTCAGATGAGACTTTGAAGATTAAAAAATAACATCAGATGCTTTGCAAAGCCCTGTGATCTTACCCAGAATGTTGTACAACTATTATATAGTGAAGGTGTATATTTTTTTAGATTAGAATTTTCACTGGCAACTTCCATGTAAGGTGTTGTCTCCTGGCATGTAATGTCTATACCAGTTACATTTGAACATTTATTATTGCAATTATTAATATCATTTTACTTTTATGGTATTTTTATGTTGTCAAAGTACTATTATCATCATTAGACATTTCCTTAAGTAAGTAATTAATTAATTAATTAATATTTTTACTTGTAAAAAATTGCTTCAGTCCAATTTAAAAGTATCGTTAACAAATATTTTAAATAAAGTATTATGCAGCTAGGTCCTCCTGTATCTATGAATTGGATTGGATTTAGCAGGTTAGAGGATGCTAGGTTATTATACAATCAATTTATGTTTGCTTCATATAGAGGCTTTCACAGACCACACCATGGGGAAGTGTTTTGAAAAGAAGACTATAATTCTGGTTAAAGTTATGTATGCTCTAATGATTCCACATTGTTCTATACACAGTTTTTACATGAGCACATATTTACATTTTATTTTTGCACTTACTGACAATTTATTTCTATACTAGACAACTTTCAAAGCAATAGAGTACTCATTTTATATATTCAAGAGATATGATGCTATAAATACCAATACAGCTGAGCCTATTAAAATCAAAACATTAAGCTTTATAATTTGGAAGACCTAGATTAGATTCCCAGCCCAGTCAATATGTATATCATACTTACACTTTTTCCTCATGTGAGAAGTCTGTTTTCTCTCGTTACCCTGTCTTTCTTCCACATCATGAAGATATACTGGGTAATTTTCAAATTACCGCTGAGTGTTAGTGTCTGTATGTGTGCATCCATTGCCTAATGTTTTTTCCATGGTGGTTAGTGCCTTGTTTCTAAAGCTGTTAAGTGAAGCTCTAGCTTCAATCAACCCTATATAGTAAAATGTATGCATTGAAAACAGATGCACTTATGAGCTTTGTGCATGTGACATATTAGTTCAGCTTCATTTTATCATTTATTAGCTTTGTAAAGTGAATGGTCCTGGTCTTCTGTGTGGAAATAAAGATGGCTTGATTTCTAATGCTTTAAAATGCATGTTGTAAAGCACAATCTTTTTTTAACTTGACTTTCCTGTACTGTAAATGCATATGTATAGTTCACCACTTATCCTCAGATTTCTAGTCTTCTTGAGATTACTTGAATATAGGTACTTTTACAATGTTTCCGAGATGAAGTAACCACTGAAGCACATAAATAACCACACAAGCTATTTTTACAAGGTCGTTATGCTTACAGCACTACCATGAAACAGACACATAGGTAACCTGTCTGGCTGTAATCCTCATGCCTGACATCTCTATTGTTTAGAATGGGTTTACCCAGTGGCAGCTCGCGTATAGGCACTGTGGAACTGTAGCACCCCCTATTTCCACTTGATATTATCGATAACATTTAATATAATGAGTCCTTTTTTCTTTAATTCTTTCTTTATACTTGTACAATATATAATCCTTAAGCTTAATGTCAGTAGCCATCCCCCAGTTTATGAAAAAGATACAAAAATCTTTGTATGGAACTGTGCGCTTCACAGTTCCAGTGGCGTGGTGTTTGGCTGTTGTGCGCATGCGCACGTAGGAAGCTGCACGCGAGGCTGCGAGGAAGAGAGAGCACTGTCGCTCCCGCAATGCTGACCCTGGCATGCTGGTGGAAGGTAGTGTTGGAGTGGTGGCTCTGAGGTTAGGCATCTGCACTGGCAATCGGAAGGTTGCCGGTTCAAATCCCGTAAATGCCAAAAGGGATCCTGCTCTGTTGGGCCCTTCAGCAAGGCCCTTAACCTGCAATTGCTGAGCGCTTTGAGTAGTGAGTAAAGCGCTATATAAATGCAAACAATTATTTTTTTTTTTACTCCGCGTGTGTTGTGCTTAAAAACCGTGTACCATATTCTTGAATGTGATAAACTGTAGAATTAGATTATTATCCTGCTTCCAGCTATTCTATTTGATTCATTTTTTTTTTGGTTTCTGAATAAATTTTCTTTTTATACATGTTTGTTTCCTTTTACACAATTTTAAAACAAAGGCTAAAAATTTTCTTGAGCAGCACCTCTACTAATTTTAGCTACGAGCCGCCACTGGGTTTACCGTTACCATACACATTACTTATTCACTCCTTATTTACTCACCTTATTCCTTATCCATGTTATATGTTAGTGTAACATATTACATAACTTTATCATAGCTACTTAATTGAATACAGGGCCAATATGGGCCAGAGCCTATCATGGCAACTCTAGACTATTGACTCATTGACTATTTCATTTATGTTAGGTAGAATGCCCAGAGGGGACTGGCTGGTCTCGTGGCCTGGAACCCCTACAGATTTTATTTTTTTCTCCAGCTTTCTGGAGTTTTTTTTTTGTTTTTTCTGTCCATCCTGGCCATCGGACCTTACTCCTTTTCTATGTTAACTAATGTTGCCTTATTTTAATTTCTTATTTTGTCTTTTATTTTTCTTTTCTTCATTATGTAAAGCACTTTGAGCTACTTTTTGTATGAAAATGTGCTATATAAATAAATGTTGTTGTTGTTGTAGACAAAATGCAGGAAATAGTTCCATATCGGGGCCCACTCACTAGCAAGTTTCAAGTTTTTGGACATCTGATCATCGCACTAATATGAGCTTGTTGAAAATCCCATTCAAAAACCATGGTCATTAATATGGAGTAACAATCCCCGCACCTGGCAGCCTCTACTTTTCTAGGAAGGATTTCCACATGATTTTGGAATATGCCTTAGGGAATTTATGCCCATTCAGCCAAAAGAGCAATTGTGAGGTCAAGTACTAATGTTGGACATGAAGGCCAGGGTCTTAGTCAGTGTTCCTATTCATCCTAAGGGGTTTGATAGAGTCGAGGTAATTTTGCCTTGAGAGTTGTTTCTGTGCCCGGTGCCTACACTTGGTGAGAAGTGCTGTGCAAGAACAAAGTACAGAAGCTTTTACTATTGTATTGTATTTCTAGGGTGGTAATAATAAAGTGTCCATCTAGCTCTGCGAAAAGGGTTACTTGTGTTTTGTTTTTGTATTGTATTTACTCCATTTTATGACACACATTGCACGCCTAACCTGCCCAGAAGGGGGTTTCTCTTTGAATTGCCTTGAATTGAATTGAAATCCCAAGATTTCTTCCATTATTTTCCTACAAGGGCTTTTTTTTACTTGTCTTTTTAGGGGTTAGGAGTGGGGGGTTGTCAAAAACAGAGCGTGTTAAAGCCCATTGAGACATTCCTTATGTGATTTTGGGCTATACAAGAAATAAATTGTTGTTGGGGTCCGGGTTTTGTGCAGGCCACTTCAGATACTCCATACCAAACTCATTTACTGTAACTATGTCTTCATGGGCCTGGCTTTGTGAACAAGGGCACAGTCATGTCACAAAGCTGGAAGCTCATAATTGTCTAAAATATCTTTGTATGCCATAGCATTAACAGTACCCTTCACTGGAACAAAGGTGCCTATCCCAAACTCTGAAAAACAGCCCCATGACATTACAGTATTCCTTTTATACCAATGCAGCAGGTATTATTTAGTCCAGAAGATATCAGACTCTTGGCGCCTGCCAAACTCAGATTTTTCCATTAGAGTGCCACATAGTAGTATGATTCATCACTCAAGAGAACACGCTTCCACTGCAACAGAGCTCAACAGAGGTATACTTTACACCACTACAGCTGATACTTGGCCTTGCACCTAGTGATCTTAGGCTTTTGTGCAGCTGATCTGGTATGGAAACCCAATTCATGAAGCTCCAGACGCATGGTTCTTGTGCTGATGCTTCTACCAGAGGTAGTTTAGAACTCAGTTATGAGTGAGGCAACAGAGGATAGGTGATTTTTATGTTCTACGCACTTCAACGGTTGGTGGCTCCCTTCTGTGAGTTTGTGTGATCTGCCACTGTTTGGCTAGGCTTTTGCAGCTTCTAGATGTTGCCACTTCACAAAAATAGCACTTTCAGTTAACCAGGCAGATCTAGCAGCATGTTTAAACTCACTGAGCCAATCAGAATTGAATAGTTATATTCTTGATTTTAAGCAACTGTTAACAAAGATTGGATTTGAAACACCTGAACTCAATACTTTGGAGGGCTGTCCACATACTTTTCCACATACTTTTCGCCATACAAGTGTATTTACCCTGACAAGAAATATAAAGCAGACTTCAAGAGCCACATTTCTTGTTAGGTGGATTTCAGAGATTTAACAGTTACTGTATGTACTGACAAGTTCTTCAGTTGAAAGAAAAAGCTCTTGAGAGTAATCTTTATATTCAAAAGAAAAAGGTTGCTCTTTCTCTTCATACAGAAAATTCTCTGTTTCATTGGTGATGATAGAATTTTTATAGCCATATCTATGGAATGGCATCCTATGACATTGCCATATTTAAAAATCAGTGAGATCTTCAATATGACCCATTCTATAGCTAACATTCATCAACGGAGATTGCATGTCTCTATGCTTAACTTTATGCTCCTGTTAACAATTAGTGTGGCTGAAACACCTGAACTTAGATTCATTTAGGACGGTGTCCACATACATTTTGCCAAATAGTGCATGTTATGGTATGCTATATGTTTCTTTCACTAATAGCATAAGCTAAACAAATTAAAATATGCAAATGTATTGTGATCTGATAGCACCTGGTGAGTGCTATATAGGCAAAATGTTGTGTCCTTAACCTTCTTTAATTTTTGCCATGTAAATAGCCTTTTACCTTTTTCCTTTGAGATGTAATAATGTCTGCCAGGTATCAGCATTTATAAACTATTTTATTATTTTCAAGAAAGTTTTGTGGAGCATTTAAATATTTTTGGCAGCTATCTACATATACATTTGCTTATCCAGATCAAGTTGACCCAAACTAGCAATGAAGTGCAGGTACAATATAAATTGACCAGCTACCTAAATTAATAACTTGTAATATAGTATGAAAATGTTTATTTAATTATATGTGGTGAAGTTCACAGAAATCTGGAGATGATCCCTCCACAATATCCATCCATTTTCCAACCTATCCTGGCCAAGTCTATTAGTGTGGAGGAACAAAAGTGGCAAGCCAGGTGTTCTCATCCAACATTAGTATCTGATGTCACATGTGTTCTATTGACAGAATGGACATAGATTCCTACAGGCACACTCCAAGATCTTATGGAGAGCCTTCCCAGAAGAGTGTAGGATATTATAGCTGCAAAGTGGCTGGCTAGCTCCATATTATGTAATGCCCATGATTTTGAAATAGGATGTCCAATAAGTTGATATAGGTGTAATGGTTATGTGTGCACAAACATTTGCCCATATAGTATACTATGAATTCTTTTTATATTAGATCTGTTAAAATTAATGCAATGTGATTCATTTTCAAAATTGTGACTTGTTATTTTTCCTTAATCATATTAATCAACACCCCTTACTATCTAGTGGTGTAGGTTTACAGTTGTGAGAATGCAAAACACAGAGTTTATCCTTAGGCAGGCAGTGTGGTGTAGTGGTTAAGGCCTGAAGTTGTGCGTTCAAATCTTGCTACTGATACTGTTAGACCCTGAGCAAATCACTTCATCTGCCTGTACTCCAATTGTAAAAGCAAAAGAAATGTAACCAATTATACTGTAAATGTTGTAAGTTGCCTTGGATAAAGGTGTCAGACAAATAAGTATGTTTAACCCAGGGGTCTCCAACTCCAGTCCTGAAACACTACTGTGTCTATACGTTTTCATTCTAGCCCTTTTCTCAATTAGTGACCACTTTTTGCTACTAATTAACTATTTTACCTTAATTTTAATTAACTTGATTTAAAACTCAAACTCCTTCATTATTTCATTTTTTCCTTAATTAGCAGCCAAAAATAATGAGCCAAGACATGACCAGCAATCTCTGTCCATCATACAATATTTGAAAGTAAGGAAAGGTAAAGGTCTCAGTAATGTTGATCTGCTCAGGTCCACAAAATATTTTGGTGTTATTCTTAGAAAAAAGAAAATCAACAGCTTTGGAAATGTCTACAGTGGCAGAATGAGAGCACCAACCAGCCGTGGAATTAATTAAGTGGATTTGTTAATAACAAAAATTGCCTTCTAAATAAGAAATTGGTTGGAGTTTGAGGCCCCAACTTAGCTGGTCATCTTTTGGCTCACTTCACATCTCTTTTTTTGCTTGGGAGACCTTTAAGGAAAACATTAAGTAATTCAGAGAACTGAGTCTTAAAAAGTAGTCAATTAAAATCAATGAAAAAGAAGTTAATTAGCAGTAAAATGAGGTCACTAATTAGAAAAAGGGTTAGAATGAAAACCTACAGCCACAGTAGGACTGCAGTTGGAGACCCGGTTCAATGTATGAGAACAGCAGTCCTTAACTTGTGCAGTACACAAACAGCCATCAAGTGATACGTGAGGGAACAAAAACAAAATGGGTAAATCTCCTTACTTTGTTATGATCCATTTCCACTGCTTTGTCTCAGAGTCCTCCTGCTGTGACAATGCATTCCCCTCTTTGCAAATCGAAATCTTTCAAAGCTCATTACATTTTTAGTCTTCCACATTTTTAATTCTTATCAAACTATGCTAACAGTTCTTATATTTAAAAAATAATCATTAAGAAGTATTTGATGTACGTAAGAAAAACTAAAACATATACAAACACACAAAAATATCTGTAATCACTTGTTAAAATCCATAAATACAATATTAGAGGGAGGGTGGGAGTTAAGAAATCTCACTTTTAGTTGTGCCTATCAAGAATTCAGTGCTTAGCAACTGAACACTGAAAGCAAATGAAGATACCTCAAAACATTCAATTTTCTGTAAGTGATATCAAGAAAAAGGCTGAAAACCCCTGGCTTACAGATACCATGTGCCACTTAATTACACATATGCTAACAGTCTTTTGCAGTTAAACATTTGCTTTGTACAACAGATCTACTATTATATAAAATTATAAAGTGTTACTAATTTTAGCAGTAACCAAGATCTAAGATCCAGTTCTGTTTCATCACATTGAGCTTTTTAAGTGGAGACCCTAACCAGATGGTACAACATATTGCAGGGCCTTAGCCTTAGAGCTTGGTAAACCCTGATCTAAGCTATTCCATCAACAATGGCTGAGAAAGATGAAATGTATTATGCTTGTTTTTTCCCAGACAGTACAATGGACAACATTGTCAATACTTGTGAACTTAGTGTAGGCCAATTTAAATATCACAGAAGTACAACATCCTTGGTGTATCCCTTAAGAGTAAAACATGAATGATGCCACTGTTAAAAGCTGCAATGTGAAGGAGAAAAATGTGAAGCAGACTACAGTGCATGAATGTACAACGCCACAAATATCCATGAATGAAACAAAATCTAAAGCATTAACTACTACTATTTGTTGCCACCTTTAACACATCAGACTGCAGATGTCTAAAAATAATTAAATATACAGGGATGACAGACATCTTTCAATGAAGTCTAATGATTCTTACACATTACATTCTCATGGGACAGCTGTGTCACATATCAAGGACTGATATCAAAAGTACAAGTCTTTGCAATTAAGCAGCTAAGAATTTACACAGCAGTCACACTCACAGGGGACTACTGAACATTGCTGAACCACCTTTGTTAAACATGCAATTTATTATGATTTATCGAGGGATATCTTGCCAGTTATCATGATTAAAAAATAATCATTTGATAGTCCTACTATATTCAGAAAGTAACCTAATCAAAGTGAATACTTTATTCTATAGGTCTGTATAGCTCTCTTAACACAGAGTGGAAATTTGCATAGAATATTACTACATTAAGTCTTAAGTCTAGATCCAAATCACAGCTTTTTAATGGGTAGTAGGGCCACTACAGCTGAGTAGTGAAAGCCTAAGTAGTTTCCAAGAGAAAGCCTAAGTAGTCTCAGAATGTTCTGTGGCTTACAATTTATCCAATTTGTTTTTTGGCTCCAGTGTTCACATATTTTCCCAAAATGGGAGGATGAAAGCTGTAAGTGATTACCATTTTAAACCAATACTTTCTTTAAATGTTTCCTAACCAGCTAACATCTGCCCCACATGAAGTATAAATCTAACTTGCGTCACAATGCAACTCTGCTAAAAAATTAAGTCCTTTCAATGACAAGAATGAATTACATGACATGATATATATATATTTTTAACATTGCATTACAATGAGTAAGTTACAAATCAGTCACATTTATACTGTAATACTAAATCTTAATAAAATTAGACATCCCCTCTCACATTTCTACAGTGTAAGATTCCATATGAAGTAATATTTTTAAGATTTTTTGCATAGTGCATGCCTTAGTATACTTAAATATTTGAGTAAATCTTTAATATTTGCCTGACATATACTTTTGAACTCTTCATCGTGAAATGAATTAGTTTTTTTCCAATTTAAAATGAATTACCATTGCACTTTGGTGAATAAGTTAGGATTCTTCCTGTTGAGCAAGTGTGCTACCCAGAGAAACAGGTGCCTGACAATATTACTCAAATTTAGGATTACATGTTTTACATAAATTGATAAACAGTATTTATTGTCAAAAATATAATTGCACATTATCATTCCTAACACCATCTCAGATTAGAAGTGCTCTCTTTACAAAGCACTTGGACAGTCTGAAGATGGCATTTTTTTAAATTTCAGGTGGAAAATACCATTTCTACAATAAGTTTTGAGGGAGGTTAGGAATTTGGGCAGGTTAATAGTGGAACATCGTGGAATGTCATGTAGTTTAAGAAAAGCTTTGATAACAACCTATACAGTATGTGAGCCACAGTTTTTCAAAGAAAGCATCTATATTGTCTTATTATTCCTAAGGGTCCTATTACAGAGCACATTTCATGTTAAATATTTTGTCTTTAAAGTCAGTAGAATTATTTGATTGTCTTGTAAGGATGCAACTGACAGCTGCATGTCTGCCTTAAGTGTTCTATTTCCTTGATTGTATTTAATGACATACAAAAAGTTATCATATATTTTATATACATTGCAATTTTGATCTATTAACTGAAATTGAAATGGGGCTTATAGAGTGCTTTCTTAAACTGTTAAAAATTGTTAGTGTGTGCAGGCAGATGAACGTACAACTTTGTTTTCCTCTGTGTACTGTACAGGTATGTTGTAATTTTCAGAATTCTAATTTAAGAAAACATGTGGTTAAATTAAACCTTGGTGAATCCCTTTTAACTGTAATTATAGTACTTTGGAAAGGAGACAGTGCTTTTTCCATTTATAACTGACAATTATTTGTCAGCTGTTGTATATTGATTTTAGTCTGCAAGCTAGAATTTAAGGCTCTCAAAATGTTGATCAATCTTGAACACCTGCTGTTTCCTAGATACAATGTAAAGTAGTTCTGGCTCTTAATTGAGCCTTTATAGACAAAGGCATCAATAGTAATTGTTTTATTATCAGGAGAGATAATTACATTGTGACATAGGTGACAATCAAATCAATAGAATTATAGAAGTGTAGGAATTATTTACATTTTCAAGAAACCCCAGGAAATTAATTAGGGTAAAACAACTTTAATTAACATTGTCTGTTTCCAGTACTATTTGCATATACAAATTCCCAACAACATTGCTTTATCAGAATACATGTTTAAGTCAGACAACAGTTTTGTGAACATAACTGAGAATAAGTAACACAGATAATGGTATATGTAAATTAATAACTGTATTTGATTGGATATACTTTATTAGTATCTATTAAAAGTTTTTAATCGTTAGGAACGTGTGTCATATTGCCTTATTTCACTTACTTCACTCATTCTTCCTATAATAAAATAAATTCCACAGATAGCTTGCATTTTCAGAATCTTACATTATTTATTATTTCCTTTCTGGCATTTTCATTTAGAAACCGGTTAGCAGCAGCATTATCTACCATCCTCAAATCATGTAGTGCTGCCAAGAATCCAGCACAGAGTGCAGAGGCTACCACAAATGTAGTGAGGTTATCAACAAGGAGTTAAAGGCTGGCGATGCTGTGACCCACTGTATACCTTTTGCAAAGAATTGAGAATTCTGTGCTGTGACCTTTAATTGGCATTGCCTTATTTTCTATTGTGGAGGCAGGCAGGAGTAAAACTCTTCTATGGAGAAAATGATTGCAAGCAACCTCATACCCATCTATTAAAAAGTATTTCCGGATACAAAGTTTTTTAAATAATGATTTTAATCTTTCGGTCTTTATTTTTTTAACTCTTTTAACAGCATTCAAAATTACAAGATAAAAAGAATCAATAGTGCAAATCTGGACAAAGTGTTATGTAATCACCGTATTTAGTCTGAATCAAGAATAAGAAGCTGCATTTTCAGCATGTTTTAGTGAAAGAAGACTTTCAAAGAATAAGCTACAGAAACCGAGACACAAGAGATTTTAGCAGTTTTTCAGAGGACTTCAGCAAGGACATGTAGAGACTGACTGTGTCAATTTAAGTAAAGTGTTTACTGTAAATGTGATTAGGAGTTCGGGCTACTGTCAAAATACTTTTGAGCTGAAATGATTCACTATTTAATGAGATGAATGAGCTCTTCTGTAGTTTCTAGTGTTTTGTGATAGATGGCTTTCCAAAATGCTTCATATAGCTTTGTAAGTTCATAGTATAATATTTTGATCATAACCCAATATTTATAGCACAGGGAAGAGCATTTCAAGTCTTCTGGTCTGACAAAATAATTCAGGATTTTGTGATTGAGACACATTATTGCTATATAATTAGGTGTTTGTTTTTGTAGTATGCTCGTAGCATTGTTTGTTAAGGCCATCTCTAGGTATATTACAGGTACTGCATTGATATGCCATACATGCTTTTGCCATACCCATGTAAATGTGACATGTTTATAAAAATCATATGTCGAACAGGGGCATTTTTCAAAAAAACTACATGAAATGGCAAGACACTGCTTGTCACAGCAATTTTAGCTTAACAAGACAGAAAGAAAAAAATAGATAGATAGATAGATAGATAGATAGATAGATAGATAGATAGATAGATAGATAGATAGATAGATAGATAGATAGATAGATAGATAGATAGATAGATAGATAGATAGATAGAAGGTAAATGGTTATGTTTTTTACAGTGGCTTAATTAACAGTTGCACTGTGTACATTCTGCCACTCCTGTGGAAGAGGAACATCAGTTAAGCCCTTAAAGATGTCCTACCCTGGTTATAAAAGAATATGACACTGAAAAATATTGAATAGACTAATTTAATTATAAAGAAATTCATTTCTGGAAATAAATTTGATAATCAGTTGCATGGAGTCTGTTGGCAATCATGAATAATAGCTCATCTGGTTTTCAGAGTCATCCTGTACTTTCTTAAAGAATTGAGGGGATTTTTTGTTCAGGACCCACTCAGGTGTGCAGATAGTTAACAGCATTCTCCCTAGGGTGAGCTCCAAAAGAAAAGTTGCTAATGGACTCCACGGTTTGAGTCAGTTACAGTCCCAAGTTGTTCTGAAAATCTTCTAACTAGCTAACAGTCATTTACTAACTATTGGTTCAGTCCAGTGGCCATTTGGGCAAAAGCAGCATAGAGTGCAGAATGTCCTGGCAGCTTTCCAATCACATACATAGTTGTTACATTAAAGGTGGCAGTTAGCTACAGGAAAATCATACTGTATCTGAAAATTATCTATAGAAAAATTACAGAGATTTCCAGTCATATGCACAAGCACAAACAAAGCCTATGCTGAAACTAAGTTTGGCTTTCCTTTGTAGGTTTGTGAAAGTCACATTATTATTACTAGGGGGTTTTAGAATATGTGTAGTATAAAGCGACTTGCCTTAGTTACATACATAGATACCCAAGAGTAAAAAGCATTCAAGGGCTTTATTGCTTTCAGCATGTTGAAAATGTAACATGAAGCATGTTTTTTGCTTAATACTAAGCATTGGGATTCTGGCACAAGAGGGCCTTGCTTTTTTGGGTAACAGGGAAGGGAAAATTGTTTGAGTAGAGACTTATCTGAGCAAACAAGGAGTTTCAGGAGTCCATCTCTTGCTTTGCTACTAATCTGATCATCTTTAACAATTTTCAGATTTGATTTTGAAAGGATTTTATGATTTAGACCTTTACATTCCAACAAGAAGAATTTTGGTTACTTTGCAAGAAGAGAATAGTTTTACAGTAGTTTTCATAGTTTGTTGACTAGTTCTGTGGCTAGTGGAATGGAAGAAAACCTGTACCACTCAATAAACAAATAAGCAGTTATGTGGATACATATGAAAATAGCTTTTGTTGTATTTTTATTTTGTAGCTTCTGTTTAATATTTAGACAAACCTGAAACTGAAAAGCTAAACCTAACCAGTACATTTTAAAAAGCTTTTGGCATTACTTCCAGAAGTAACTACAACTTCTAGTCAGGAATAGATCTGTGTGAGAGTGGAAGAGTTTTTCTTCACCAACTTGTTTGAGGAAAGAGAAAGACAAAACTGAAACAAAATAAAATTAAACCAGCAAATCAAGAACCAAGTCAGTGTATCACTTGTGCTTTAAGCTCAAGTAAGCCTTTCCCAATACTTGATTGGAGGACTTTAAATATCATGTAAGCTGGATACATTTTGTGGTTAGACATCCAAGGCAGCCATGTGCTACACAAAGCTATGTCTTTTATTCCTCTAAAACATTATTTTGTTTTTTTCTTCATACACACATAAGGAGTCATTTAGGAATGAAATCATGTATATATGTTTTATATATCCAGTATACCAGGCTTTCTTTTAAGCAGGGCAAACTGAGCAGAACAAACACAATTATACCTTGTGTCAATTACACGAAAGAGTAATATAAAAAAATCAATGCAAATATATTATAAGATTGATTGGTTGATTCATGATTTTAAAAGTTTTATTTTTAGAGTAAATATTTAGAAATTGTATTTACTTGTCAAAGAATGAGCAGCATTCCAAAAAAGGAGAAAAGACGATTGAGAATATGGTGGGGGTGGAGCTTGGATGGGTGAGAGACGGAGTGAGATTAGGTAATATATTGTAATTATAAAGGATGCCAGTGAAGTTCATAGAGTGCTTGTGACAGACTGAACTCAAAGCAAAAACAAAAGAGAGCTGTCCTCAGAGATCTGGAGAGGCAGGAAGGAAGAGAGAGGGTGGGATACAAGAAAGAAAGTTATAGGGAAAAGTCAACGGCTAGACGCGCAAGGTGAGCGTTCAGATAAGTGAAAGTGGCCATTGAGTATATGGAGATGATATTGAAGGAGAAGAGCCTGGCAACAGTGGCATGAGGTAGCAGGCAGAAGAATGGTAGGAAAGAGCTACCCAGTCTGAACAGCTTCTTAAAGTTCGCTTTGAAGAAAAAAAATACCGTTAAATCTGCAATTGTGTTTTAACGTCTGGATTCGCAATTTGGAAAGTGCCGAGGAAATTCTCTCTTGATTGAGGAAGTCCATGGAGGAGAATGAGTGAGAAATGGCAGCGTGGGAACAGCTGCAAACAGCAACTCAGTTTATGAACGAGAAAGACCTGGCCGGGGATAATTGTGAGGCACCCCGGCAATGCTGCATTAGAGACTTGCTGCAACTCGTCTAGAAGCAACAAGCATGAGGATGCCGCCTCGTTTTAGTGATACTTGAAATCTGTGTTACTGGATTTGGATCAGGACTTCATCATAATACTAAAAGATTAACCCAGAAAGGAATATTTAAGAAAAGTGTAATCGCAATGCTGAGATGTGAAACAGGGTATCTCATACTGTGGATATCGTCAAGTTTAGCCAAGGTGAGCTTACCTGCTGCGGTGCGTCTCCTTTGGAATTACTTTGAAAGAAGCAGCTTGACAAGTTACTTCGCGACATTTTACATTCAAGGAAACTTTGTGTATTGTCTTATCGTCTGTTTGTCGTTTTATGTACTAACAAATCTGAAATCCTAAACAGGAAGTTAATGAAAAATGGGATAAGATGTATATGTCTTGTTATGTACTTACTCTCTTCTTTCACATATTACAGTTGCCGTATATTTGTTAATCAGTGCAGCGAACCAATAGGGAGCATACACATTCTTAAAAATTAGCTTTTCTTTCTTTCTTTCTTTCTTTCTTTCTTTCTTTCTTTCTTTCTTTCTTTCTTTCTTTCTTTCTTTCTTTCTTATAGTGACTAATATGGCATAATATTTCTTTATTTGTGTATATGTATATTTAAGATTTCATATACATTTTTTATTATTATTGCAGATCACCACTACAGAAGCTGTACAATGTACAGTGAACTTGACCGAGACAAGGACTACACCTGAGTCAGTACATGTGAAATGGACCAGCCTAGGGGCATTTTGTAACTTCAGCATCATCCACCAGAATAACAGAAGCACTAGTTGTCTGCATGTTTTAGAAGGCAATGGTTCCTATGATTGTGAAGTTAAGAACTTGGACCCTGGCACTTTTTACAACCTGATTATATTGTCTGCTGCTGATGGAGAGTTTGCAAACATATCCATTCAAACAGGTTTGTCTTTACAAATTCAAAAGTAATTTAATATACAAAGTATTTTTTATCTCTCTAATTTATCAACCATGATTTATATGTCTGGTAACTGATATTTCCTGCTTTATTCAAAACCTTTGGCATCACTTATATTGTTGTAGTGGCCATATCCTAACGAATACCAAAAAATCACTGCAGGAATTCACACATTGGAGATATTAAGTATTAATAAATTATAAATGAAAACTCTGAAAAACTCCACTAATTCAGATTTTAAGAAGGTGTTTGTGCTAAGTACCATGTGTTCCAAACATTTCGAGGGAGAAAATAATAGTACCCACATTACAGTGTATTACTACCAGCAACATATTCTTTACTTATGAAATTCATGAAATTTTTCGTTAGTCTTATTATTAGTATGATTTGTAATGCACTTTAAATTGAACTTTGTGGCAGGTATTTTTTATATTTCTTATTTTTATTCTTTTGTCCTTTGAAAGAGGGTTCTATAGCTTTCCTGTTGTTCCATTTGTGCTATATTAAAATATTATGTGACCCTGTACTGCATAACTGGTTTAAGAACATAAATTAATATTTATTTTATTTTATTTACTGCTGCTGTTATGTTATTCTGCCAAGGGACACAGCCTTGCAGAGGTAATTTTGTCATTTGTCTACCAATGTATGTGAAAGTAGCACCTTTAGAATTCAGTGATCCTTTTGGACATATTATGTGAACAGGGATTGACGAGCTTTCTTCAGGTTTCATTGCTGTATGGTTCTCATCAAGGTGCCATCTTGATTTATCTCTTTTCAACATTACAAGATTTTGCTTGTAATAATAGTTAATGTCTGCAGAGTTAAACATTATCATCGGGAAGCAGCTTTCTCTGATTTAATATTTTCTTTTCAGTGCATGTTGAGTTTTTAAAAATTATAACTGGAATGCTTTTTCATATTGTGGTTATAAGCCATGCTTTGTATAGGACCTTGATGAAGCTGGGTGCTTTTTAATTTTAAACCAATACAAGATTTTATCTGGATCTATAACTTAATTAATATTTGTTTTTCACCTTGGAAACTATTATATATAAAATTATTTCAGTTTTCCATTTCTACAAACACGTGTGTGCCAGCCAACATAGAGGAATAATATATTGTATACTGATAAAATAAGCAGGTGGCTAATGGTATGCATATAACACAGCAACCTTCAATATAATTGATGAAAAAATAATAAAAGAAGAGCATTTAATTAGGGATTAAATGTCTTGATTATACTCTTTATGGGTCTTCTATTATAGACTACATCTCCCTAGGATGCTGTACTGAATAAAGTACTTTCAAATTATTGACAGATGTCTTAAAAGGTAATTTATACTATAATCTGGCAGATCTTGACCATGGACAGTAATCCAAGCAAATTAAGATTTCAGAGAGTAAAACTGAAATATGTTTTTACCTGAGAGGTTTATGAAAACTATATCTAAAGCCAGAACACATAGTCAAATGGCAGTATTAAATAAAGACACCATTTCTACATGGGCACTATAATATGCATGTATTTAAGGCTATAACAGAAGTGTGTTTAAATAAAAAATACTGGAATTAAGGTTAAATTGAGTTTAATATGTTCATTATTTTTATTTTTTCAAGAATTATTTAAAACAGAAAACTATAGCTTACAGTCAGTGAATATTTAAACCATATAACGGCTTTCATAGGGTTTAAATTTCTGGAAAGATAATATTAGAACAGTCTGAACAAAGGAATGTGTTGTATTTTCATATATATGGAAGGCTGTCAAAATAATACATCAATCTATCCATTTTGTAACTTGCTTTATACAGGGTATTGCAGGGACCAGAGCTTATACCTACACCATCATATTAGTCATTTTATGAATTATTTGTTTTTGCATTTTTCCAGTGTTTCTCTTAGACCCTAAGGATCTTAGAAAAAGTTTAATGAGAATAGGCCATTTATCCCAACATAATTTAGCAATCTTTAGTTGAGGTTTGAAGGATCTCAGAATACAACTGTATCCTACAATTCCTGGAAAATTACTCCATGATCTGACGGTTTTCTGCGTGAACAAATACTTTATTAATAAGAAATTTACCACCTTCCATTTGTGTACCTGTGCTTTCTTTGAAAGGCTTTTTTAAAATATTATCTAGTATGTCTGCAACTAATGCCATTTATAATTTTAAGCACATAGTATAATTTTAACAAATTTAAACACGTTATTCAATATTTGCATTAAAGTAAATAAATAAACCCCTTCAAACTTTCTTATTATCTCATTTTTTGCAGTTGTTTACTAATTCTGTTAGCTGTTCCTTGGACCTTGATTTGTACTTGACAAATTGTCCTGTTTGTCTTCTTAATCCATTGTGTACACTGACTGGTTGTGGACAGTGATCTATCCCTGATGTCACCTAAATCCTCATAAGGTGTACTTCCAATTACTGTGCAATCAGACCTAACTGTAAAACTTAATATTAATATGCACTAATTTTCCAATTAGCTGCAACATTTAAATTTTGTCAGACTTTATCTATGGTAATTTTGTTCATTCTAGAATATTTGCCTATCTTAATGTTAATCTGCAAGTTTAGCTATTTCTTTAGACAAATTTGTATCTAGATCACGGAAATTAAAAACAGTATTTGCTACAGAGCTGATTCCAGAGGGGCCCCATTTTTAAGATTCCCTAATTCAGGAAAAAAAAAATTACTCACCATAACTGGATGCTTTCAATGTTTGAGGACATTTGGTGCCTATCAGCACTGTTCCCTTAAATTCCAACTTACTTGGTTTGACCACTAACCTCATGTGATAACTTATCAAAAAGCTGTTTATAAATCTAGATAAAAAATTGATTTATTGCTACCTTAATCAAATATTTTTTCTGTCTCTTTATTTGAACATATTAGTGAAACATCTTCACCCAGTCTTGGCATTTCAATAGTTAGCCTATACTTGATGTGTATCATTTGATCTTACATTTAAATAACTGTTTTTAATTTTACTCACTGAGCTAATTAGAACTATAGTTACATTTTTATATGATGCTACAAAATTTGCTAAATTCACATCTTTATGAATTTCTCCAGTATTTCCCCATTTCCAAAAAATACACATTTAAAGGTTTAAATATTTAATCATGTTCTTTTTAGTATTGTGCAGTTTGATCATTTGACCTCTAAACATTTGAAAAACTACTTATGGATAATATCTAATATTTATACAATCATTGGTTGAATTTTATTTAATAGCAATACATTTTAGCTCATTTATTCAATACAGATCAGTACAGGGCAGGCAAGCAAGCAGTTCCTTGACTAAGTTACAAATGATACACTTCAATTGCTTGAATTTCATGTATAAATACTGGATATTGATTTTTATCCATCACTTTTCTTCCCCATAAAATCAATTCTGGATCCCACATGTTATACACAACATACTCATACTTTGGTTATACTTTGCCTATATATCCTTTAAGGTTTGCTTTTCATATGTATATATATAATAATTGGACCATCACACAATAACTTTGTGTCAGAGCATTAATGTTATGTAATCCTTCATATTAACCACGCAAATAGCTTTCTGTAATTAAATGCATTGAATTGTGCACTAGATTAGTTTAATTATTTTTCACAGTTTTTTCTTTCTTAACACTTCAGTGGTTTCTCCACTTATTTTACTTTGTAAGTTTTATTTATTTAAAAATTTTGCTCTTTATATTACTGTTACTGTAATATGTGGGAAAATGCTACTTTTTTGTTCATTATTCTATTTGCTTGAAAACTCCTTGAGGAAATTGATTCTACACAGCCTGCTGCATTCTATTGAAAATAACACAATATAAAACTAAACTAAACAAAACATCTTTCACTTTTTGCCTGGTGTATGGAAATATATTTATAGTTGTATGAAGGGAGTACTGAGAGAAAAGGTAAAACTAAGCATTCCAGTGTGTAACAGAGGCTGGACAACGTCCAAAAAGCAGTCTGTAACAATGCAAAGGCCTAATCTTAAGTGTTTGTTTCCAGCCAGAAGTGCCCCAGCCCAGCCACTTCCCACTTACATTGTTCCTTTGTTCAAACGGATACAGAAAGGACTAAGTGTTTTGTTTTGTGAGGCAAAAAGATTAGATAAAGTCTGCACTCCTGAACTTTACCTTCCAAGCACGCAACATTAAAGTATGTTCACTAATAGCAATTTGTACATTCTTTATGTAAGACAATACACTTGCACGTTTACTGAAGAGTTATGTAACCAGACGGTACAGTAATGTGGCAACAGTTTATGTCCTTTAAACTTGATGCTACCGGTTGAGTGTAAGCATTTTCTGGGCTAGCACATGTTCAGCATTTTTCATGCTTATGTCATATCTTACCAGAACCAATAACTGTGAATTCTGATTGAAAACAATACAATTACAAGACAACATTAAATAAAAAATAAAAATTAAGCTTAAATAGTCACAGAAAAATCAATATGAGGTATACCCTTGCAAAGACAAAAGCAGACAATTACATTGTAACCAACAAGCTATCTATTCAGTGTAAAGCAGAAAAATGTCCACACTGTGTGTTCTTAGCAGTTCCTGTTCTAGAAAGCCTGATATCAGTCTAGCATGAACATGTTTAGATAGCTACACATTTATTTATCTTGCAGGTTTAACTTAGAACATGCTCAGTATAGATAGCTGATTGAATTAGTGTGCTTCCACAGAGCACACTTTACTGTCCACTGTATATAAATGAAGTGCTAAATACAAATTTATGATTCTGTTCTCTTTACATTTAGGAAGGAAAACGATTATCATATTTTAATGTAGCAGTTACTATTGCTATCATCTTAGATTTCCTTATTTCTCCTTAAAAATAATTACATTTTAAAATTCTGAAAGGGGACTGAATGGTTGATACAACTGGGCCTTTATATAACTATTTTAAGGAAAAGACTCATAACACTTCATAATATAGTATCCGTGTACAAAAAGTGTATTAAAAATGGAAGTTTTCATGAGATCTTCTTCTTCTTTTGGCTACTCCTGTTAGGGGTTGCCACAGCAGATCATCTTCTTCCATATCTTGGAAGTTTTCATGAATTACATATCCTTAAAAATAAACATATTTATTTCTTTTCTTTATAGTGTACTGTAAAATTTAATACAACTGATGTAAGAGGTTTATTGTGGTGATATTTAATACAACTGATGTAAGACACTAATGACAAAAGTAATGGTAAATTAAATGAAAATACAATGCTGGAATGTGAATTCATTATAGAACCTAAAGGAATACAAATGAATCCAGGAAAGCTGGGGGTTTTGTGGAAAGACGAGAATGGTAAAGTGGAGCTACTCTTGTGGTAAAAGAAATGTTGATGAGCTGTAGTGTATGCTCTCCTGACAGTGGGTTCAAAAAGGATTTTGTAGTGTTAGCTTGAGTTTCACCCCTACACCTATTCCTCGTGACCCTTTCTGTCTGACCATTGTTAGTCATGCTGTAGTCATGATTACTCGCCCTGGTATTCACAAATACTTTGATGTGCAGCGTCAGCTGTGCATTAGAGAGCAGCACAGTGTGTCATGGTCTCCTAAGATGTTCTAGATTTCTTGGGAATTGACACTGGAAGGCCATGCGCACACATTTTGATGTGTTAAGCCTGTCTCTATTAGGTTCTCTCTTTTATTTCCTGTGCCCCTATCATCACATGAATGCAGCATCATTAACACTGCATAACAACAGACACTAAACAGGAGCCACCAGGATCCAAATATAGGCCAATGGAATGGCTAAAGCCCAGTCCACTGTTCTGCATTTTTCATTTGTTTGTTTGTGCTTTTTCTGAGGTGTTTCTTGAAAATACTGTATACAATGCAATAAGATACAATTTATTTTTGTATAGCCCAAAATCACACAAGAAGTACCGCAATGGGCTTTAACAAGCCCTTCCTCTTGACAGCCCCCCAGCCTTGTTTCCCTAAGAAGACAAGGAAAAACTCCCAAACAAAAAAAAATCCCTAGTAGGAAAAAAAAAATGGAAGAAACCTTGAGAAGGCAGTTCAAAGAAAGACTCCTTTTCAGGTAGGTTGGGTGTGCAGTTGGTGTCAAAGAGAAGGGATTCAATACAATACAATACACAGAACAAAACACAAGTAATCCTCAATACAGTATAATACTAAAATAAAAATTTTACAAGTACAGAGCAGAATTTTGGATTATCTTCACATAGTTAGGTTTTTTCAACTCAAGGGTTCTAAATATGACCTTAGTTATCATCCAGAAAGTGTTACTTAAATATTGATTCTTTTCCACAACACCATTTTTTACTTTAGTCGCAGATGACACCATTTTGTGGAGTAGTTGTTGTCACGTTGCTAAGGAAACGACTAATTATTTAGTAGCTCTGTCAGTATAAAGGTTACAATAAGCCCTTTCTGTTTATCCAGGTTTGTGGAGAAAAACTAGACAAAATTTTGGTGTTTATTTTTGGGCACGTTCCTGGTTAACGTGCCTGGTTATTTTTTTTTTTTTGTTAGAACGTTTTCACTTCAATTTAGGGTTTTGCTTTAATTTTAACAATTGTGTTGCTGAATTACTGGTTACAAATCTTGTCTGTCCCTTTGTTTGCAACTTATCTCCTGGTTATTTTCTAAAAGAGTGGCTGCCTTTCTCATTCTGGCAGTACACCCACTTCTGACATCAGAGGGTGGTACTCCTTTTACAAGGATTTACGATGGTATATAGCAGAAAAGAGCTATTTTGGAGCGTGTAGTCATTTTCTGCTAATTAATTTAAATGCTGGATGTGGTATAAAAACGCAGTCTTGCCTTTGGTAACAAAAAAGATATTTGCAGTAAGGACAGAGTTAAAATACAAACATTAAATAAACTTTCATAGGGTCAAGTAACACTTAAGTGTATATACGAGAAGTGTGGGCCCAGGTATTTTCTTTAAGTGTTAATTTAAGACTGGACGTTTTACTAAGGACACAATGGCTGCTGCCCTCCTTTCTGATTTCTGTATGCACCTCCCTGGTTTTGAGGGGGATAATTTATGTGATGTTCATTAGGAAATGTATGTTGTTTAAGAATGAGAGATGGCTGGTAATAACAGAATATTAAGTTTCAAACAATTCAGGAGACAGTAGTGAGTAGTGAGAAGAATCAGACAAGTGTTTTGGGCACACAAAGCAAATGACAGCAAATGAATGTGTGCAGACATACGCCATGGTAGGCATAGAAAAGTCCAGATCTAGTGAGCGATTTAAAGAAATTGATGTGAATGTGAATGGAAGTGTTGAGTGAATCTGTGTAAATTGAGAACAATAGATATTATTCATTTCGATTAACTTCATAATCAATATCGCCATACATTTCCTGCACCTACTGTATGTAGGTGTATGACTTTTTCTAAACTTTTCTCCGGTGTCAGTAATTTAGTAAGAGATATTTGCCCTTGTAGCTGATATTTTCAAAAACGTAATGTAGACTCTTAGTAAGAGAAATTTTAGCAAATGACTGTTGTTTTTGGACAGCATTTTGGTGGAGAGGTTAGCACTGCAATCTCATATCTCCGAGCATCCTAAGTTTATATTCTGACCTATGGGATTACCAACTGGGATCCTGAGTTGTTTCGTCGTGTAGTGGGTGCGGCAACGCTGTACCAGTGCATGCTCCCCAACTTGACTTGACTTGACTTGCACCACCTCTTTGGACTTTATGTATTTGTGTTTTTTCGCCATTTACTCTGGTTTTATGTTAGTTTGTGACTCTAAATTGGTCCAGTGTGAGTAAGTGTTGAAGGTTTTATGAATATGCTGTGACTTAAAGTGGGGCCCAATCTAAAATTGATTCCTATCTTCTACCAACTGCTTCCCAATTAGTCTCTGGGCTCTGTGACTCCACATTTGTCTCAAAATACTATACTTCATATCATCACATCTCCTTGTCTATCATTTTGTTACTATCAAAGTGCAGTCAGATTTACATTTTTTACAGTGAGTTAAAACTGGGGACTTCAACTTATCATTTGTGTTCCTAGTGCTACTTTCTTTCTAGATTTTTACTCTGGCTCATTACCATGATTCATATTTATTCCTCTTTCTCATTTTTTTTTTTATCAAACTCTAGTTAACTAGTTGGCAATTCTAAATTGGCCCTAGTGTGTTCTTGGTGTGTGTTTGTGTGTGTCCTGCGGTGGGTTGGCACCCTGCCCGGGATTGGTTCCTTCCTTGTGCCCTGTGTTGGCTGGGATTGGCTCCAGCAGACCCCCGTGACCCTGTGTTCGGATTCAGTGGGTTGGAAAATGGATGGATGGATGGATAGTTAACTATTTCGATATTTTTCTTATCTACATACTTACTTGCTTATTCATATAACAAAAAGGCCTAAATATCTATGTTTATTCTGATCTTGAATGCTGTGAGATGAAGTAGAAGGTTGTCATTCATATGTAACAAAAGTTCCACTATTTTCTGCAAGTGTATTTTTTGAGATATTGATGAAGTATATGTTTTTTTTTAGAGCAGCAGAAACAAATTTTTTAAACCTGATAACCTGGGGGAGCTCAGTACTGTCATTTGTCATATGTTGTAAATGGCATGGGTATCAATTGCTGGCAGGGAGCCTGTCAGTGTGGGCGTCCTGTCTGTTTGTAGAGACTTTTGATCAATGATATAGCGATATTTGATTTATCTGAAAATAAAGGCTAAGAAAATGTTAGACTGATGTGTGAATCAGTGGTGGAGATGTGAAGTCCAAAAAGGATCATTACGTATTATTATGTAATGGGTGTGACCCCCATTATGTTACTCAGACATCCTCTGTGAGCAACACAAGTAATTTACTTTATACTAAGCTATTACTGAAAAATGAGCATGACATACAGAAGTATGTAGTAAAATGCATCATACATGCTTTAGTGATTAAACTATTCTTCCTCTTCTACTGCATTCATTGTTCTATTCTAGTTAATTGCATTGCAAGTGACATTGAATGTTGAGTTTCCTGGAGTTTACACTTTACTGCCTACCTCTTCATATACCAATAGTAAAGTAGTCAAGTCACTGGACCCAAAATATGAAGAAATACAGACTTATTACAGCATTCTTGATCTAACGTAACCATATATGAAAAGGACCATTAATATAACAAACTTTTTTAATTCAGTTCAGGGTTATGGGGTGCTGGAGCCTATCCTGGCTAGTGCAAAAACAAGGCAGGAACCAGCCCTGGGTAGAGCACCCGTCCATCACATGATCATTCAGTCATACACCCACATTCACACTTACCCAGTGCCAATTTAGAGTTTCCACCTAATCTAACTTGCGAATCTTTAGGAATGTGGGAAGAAAGCTGGAGTAATTAGGATAAAAACGCAAGGATACAAGGAGAATGCATAAATTCCACACTAACAGTGACTATGCATGGGATGCTAACCCAGTATGACGAACCCATGAATTACCAGCAATATCTACAGCACTTATTTACTGTTTATATTTAGATCAATTTTATTTTAAAATGTAGCCACAGAGATCCAAACACTCTAAAGCTTGTGGTCATTTTTCTTTAAAGTGCTGATTTTACCAGGTATTCATATATAGTCTTACTCCCTAACCAAAAAGATAACAAAAGTCATAGTAAAAATAATGCCTGGTTCAAACTTTGTGTATTTGATTAATCATTCTTTTCTCTTAATTGAAGTTTTCATACAGGGATGAACTTTTCAAGCAAAGTGAGTTAAACTTAAAGAAACAATGTAGATAAAAAGTGGCTGTCCTCATGTTTCAGACATATATGGTACAGCAAAGGTGTATTTTTGTGGTGTTTATCACTGTTTACTGTGAATGTAAAGAAATCAGAAGAACAAATAAAAATATTAGTTTTAAGCAATTAGACTAAAACAAAATGAACTTAATCACCATCAGATTCCAACAGCATCCTTGATTATTCACTGAATCTGAGAAAGACTGTGCTAAAATATCGCAAAAAGTGATTCAAGCCAAGCATGATCAATAGAGAATTGACAGAAATGTACACTGCATTTCTAAAGGCACTTCCAATACCTATTACATTGTTTGTCATTTCTACACCTATCTCACATGAGATCTACATTCCATTATTTTAATTAATTTTTCATTTAATTATTTTATTTTTAGGATTAAATAACAAGAATCTAGAAGAGTAGAATGTAGAGAAAAGCCAAGCAAAATGACACCTTTTATTGGCTAACTAAAAAGATTACAATATGCAAGCTTTCGAGGCAACTCAGGCCCCTTCTTCAGGCAAGATATAATCTTGTAGAATGAAAATCTAGACTGATAACTGATTATGTTGATGATGATAGTGATGAAAAACTAAAAAAAAACAAGTAAACAAACAGAAAATTACACCCATATAATAAACATAAATGTTTTTTACAATTCAATAAAACTTTGTCAAAATTAGTTCTATAATTTCTACATTGACCCCAGAACACAGAAAATGGGAAATAGCAGCTTGCTTCATTAGCATAGGAGTCCAATAAAAAATAAAAGTTGGTCGGAATACAAAGACCTAAAGCCACATGGGGTCCTCAAGGCTTAGATTGAGAACCACTTTGTTTAGCCATTGCTTTTTTTTTTGTTTTGTCAAATTGTCTCAACTTTGTCTTTGTTAATAGATGCAACTATATGAGTGTCAGCTACACATCAAACATCTGTAAGGGAAGTTTACTTTTTACTTTACATCTTTTAGCAGAATGTAGTACAATTTACAATTTTGGCATCACAAATCCTGTTTTGTACATTCAATGTGTAACCATGTTGTGTTTCGTCAATGATTAGAACAATTTATAGAATGCTATCACACTATGTAAGAAGTATATTAATGAAAGGAAGATGAAGGAATTAATAGAAGGTTTAAAGATACAAAAATTTTGGTGAGCTGATAATTGTTGGTCAGTTTTAAACATTTTTCACAACATGAGTTATGGAACAATCTGAGAAATATTAAAAGAAGCAAGGAATTATATTAAAATTAACAATACATTGTTTATATACATTTCTCTTCATTATATTAATATATAAATTGTGTTAACTTTTACATGTACTTCCAAAAGAACCATCTGTGGGTTTTTGAAACTTTATAATTTCCAACCAGTAGCTGGCAAGATATTTTTTGATGATATTTCTTGTTTTTGTGAAGCCAGTCAGACCTGTTTAGTTCAATGTCCATGTAAGGAAGAGAAGCTTCCCTTTCACCGGATACTTAAAGTGATAACAAAACAATTTTAAGATTCCTCTTAACACTTGGAAGGCAAGCTGAGGTAATCTCCAATATGATATTTTTCAGTACTGTACGTGACAAACAGCGCCTTTGATTTCAGGCTGATTTGGATTAAAATATGGGGCCCTGTAAGATGTAAAGGGAAAGTAAAGGTTACACAAGTAAGAATGTGTTCTGAGGAAGCCATAAAAAAAGATGCTGAAGGACCTCTAAAGTCTCTGAGACATGTTTGGCATGCCTTGATTTCTTGTGCTATTTCCTGCTAGTCTCATGTAATTGGCTCTCACGCAACATTTTGCACACATAAAGAGTGATACAGGAAATGACAAATGAAAATATTTGTGCTACATGCAAGACAGTAAAATTAGAGATGTTATGATGCTTCATTTTTATACTAAGATGTTCTGAAAAGTGTAGCGTGTTAAATTTGGCCTGGATAATTTCTTCAAAATAGTACCACATCTGTTTGTGTTTAGGTGCAGTAGATTGATTGCTTTATAAATTAACCATCATTCTTTATTTTACTTTGGAGGAAGGATGACAATAATGAAAAAAATGTTTTGTAGTAGCGAGATAAATATTAATGTTAATAGATAGATAGATAGATAGATAGATAGATAGATAGATAGATAGATAGATAGATAGATAGATAGATAGATAGATAGATAGATAGATAGATAGATAGATATTTCATTGATCTCAAGGGGAAATTGTTGCAGCAGCAGACAGACAAAAACTACAGAGTACAGTAAAGACAAAGAAAGAAAGAAAGAAAGAAAGAAAGAAAGAAAGAAAGAAAGAAAGAAAGAAAGAAAGAAAGAAAGAAAGAAAGAAAGAACATTATTTTGTGCTAATATTTTTACATTGTTTAGTTTTAGCACATGATTTTGGTACAAGATTAAAGAGAAGTAAAAAATGAAGAATGTGAAAACAGTGATGATTTACAACTCAGCTTGACAATTTCTGTTTTCTCAGCTATTCTACATAATACATTAAAAAAATTAGGAATTGCTCAAATATCCTGTAAGCTAGGAATATCCTGGAGTTGGTTAAATCTTTATACTCCAGATGAATCTAGACACAATTAACATTTGACCTGATATATGGCAAATAACGTTTATAGCGGCAGAGTCTTTACCACTAGTGCCTCATGGATTCAGCATCCTGGGTTTGACTTTTGTGGCTAGTTGTTGTTTATTTGAAGTTTGTATCTTTTCTTAGTATGCCGATTGGTTTTCCTCTAGGTATTTCAGTTCTCTTTCCACATTCCCAAAGACAGTTGTGCTTCATTAATTGGGCTTATGTAGGTGAGATTATGTTATGAGTGATGCTTTGCAACAGATTGGTGTCATATCCAGAGTAGTTTCCTACCTTGTTTCTAATGCTGCTAGAAGTAATTGAGAATAATTGTCATTGTGTCTTTATCTGTTATAACAGGCCATGGACCACAAAGAGGTTTATTTTATCCAGAAATTTTGTGAATTTGAGCCTTTTTTATCTCTAAATTAGCCATATCTATATTATTAAGTTAGATGTGATTTAATATTGCCATGATCAATATATATTAATAATTTAAACTCAGGTTTGTCTTACTGAGTGTTTAATTAAAATTTTGTTTTTATGTATGTAAATGTTGTTTTGGTTAATAACTTAATACTAGTCCATTATAACTGCACTAACTGTACAGAACTAAGCTGATTTAGCTTGAATTTATCATAATTTTAAATATGGATATGAAACAGTTTAGAGATACAAGCTGAAGAATAACCTTTTATGTCTTTAAGCATAGACCTCCTGACTTGCTCTTCGAATCACAATCCCCCATTAAGCTGTCATTTGCATATTGTTTGAATACCTTACAAATCTGAAGCTGCTGTATATTAATATGAAACCTTCTGCATAAAGTTGTTTGATAATCACAATTCAATCTTTTTAACTTTAGACCCAAAGGAGCCTGCGTCTTTCAAGATTAAGAATGATTCGTGCACAAGTACAAGTCTGCAGGTGGTATGGCCTCCCTCTCCAGGATACATAGACTTCTATAGTGTTACTCTGCTTGGCTTAGACACAAGGGAGGTTGAAAGTCAATATATTTCTCAAGAGTCTTTGAGGACTTCAGTTACATTCACAAATTTGACACCTGGATCTCTCTATGTAATGAGCATTAAAGCTGTGGCAGGAAGCAAGAGCTCTGCTACATTAAGTACTATAGGGATAACAGGTAACATTGCTTGTTTTTTAAATCTTACTCTATTTCACCACTGAAAATGTGAAATGGTCAAGTTACACTGGGAGGGTTGGAGAGGTTTTCAAAAAGGTTGTATTAGTGGTGGTAAAATAAAAGCTTTTTAAGATGAAGTGCTTCTTTCAATAGAAAACAAATTCCCAATAACATCTGAAAATCTGGGAGAAACACCAGAACTCACCTTTGATTTTTATAATACTTTAAAAGACATGGCTCTTTTCACTACAAAATATGCAACATGCATCTCTAGAGGAGACCACTGAAAGCTGAATTTTTAAATATCTGAAAAATTTCACTTTAAATATAAAATGTACATTATTTATAAATTGTAGTTCTAAACATTTTTCAGTTAATTGCCACGAGAGGAAGCTATAGATTAAAATGGGTTTGTGTATTCATATTTTCCTAGGGATTACATAATGGTCCATTTCTGATTTAGATAAAGCAGAGTTTGGAGACTAGGTTATTTGTGTTGGGTGAATGTATCTGTGCTGAATTTTCAGAAAAGCTGAGATCCTGAAGTCCTAAAATTTAAGTGCCTTTTCACTATTTTCTAAACCAACTTAATACCATGCAGGATTGTGGGGCAATGGAGCCTATCCCAGCAAGCAAAGGGTACAAGGGAAGAACAATCCCTTGGACAGGGAGTCAGTCCATTACAGGGTTAACACACACACACATACGGGTCCAATTTAGTTTCACCAATCTACCTAACCATGTGAGGAAACTGAAGCATCCAAAGGAAACCCACACAAACACACGTTGAACATGTATGGAGGACCCAGGAAGTAAACCCTGACCTCCTTAGTGCAAAATAGGAGTGCTATGACTGCACCCTCTAAGTGCTTTTTTCATTTATATAAATAATCAAGTTATTTCCATACAAAACAATTTATAATTAAAAATGAGTTACGTCTCCCCTTCTGTGTGACCCCCGGTTTTGTAATTAATGTGAGTTACATGGGGATACTCAGGAAATCAATCATGAACACTGACTTATCAACAATTTCATGTTCAACACCTTAGCCATTACATGTTTTCGATAAGAGAATATCCAGCAAAGGGGAATATTAAATACAGAATCATACCTTTTTTACTGATTTCCAAAACAGCCCAGAATTCCATCCTGGATATTGTATATCTAAATGATATCTAAGACCTTTCATCCCTTCTGTGTATTTCTGGGAGAGAGCTGCAATTACTTTGTGGACTCTTATTCTGTTCAACGCTAATTAGGCATATAAAGTGTAAGGCTACTTTGTATATTAACATTAATGTATTCCCTTGTGCATTCAATCTGCAATAATCTGGATTCATTTCAGAGATATTTTCAAAACCTCATTTCTGTGAGATTTTTTTTAACTATTACCAGTATGTCTTGCTGTGGTGGGTTGGCGCCCTGCCTGGGATTGGTTCCTGCCTTGCGCCCAGTGTTGGCTGGGATTGGCTCCAGCAGACCCCCGGGACCCTGTGTTGGGATATACCAGGTTGGAGAATGACTGACTGACTGACAGTATGTCTTGTTATAGTACTTTGCTTGGTATTCTTAATTTTCTTTATGAAATGCATAAAATACATAAAAAAATGATCAGTTTTTAAAATTGATGTTTGCCTGCTTACATTTCAACCTTTGTATTTGTATTTGTATATCCCATCTGAGCTTTCTGTAACCTCCTTTGTTGTAAAGGGTGTGTAGGATGTGGCCAAAGCACAGTTAGTTTGGTGCCATCAGGCAGCCCTGCAGGAGCTGTTTGGAATCTCGCAGGGGCGTCATACATGTACTGTAGATGAGCTTCTTATAATCAGAGCTGAATGACAATGAACCTTTTGATTTTTACTTAAGCAAAACCATTAAATTTAAGTATAGTTTGAATGTATTTCTTTGTTTATTTGCAGTAAATTTATATTTATTTAGCCTGCAGAGAGATTTAAGGTGATGTAGTTTTAAGAATCATTTTCTGGGAAACACACTGAATTGTACACTTTAAAGTGGAAGCAGTTTATTAACTGTGAACACACAAAAACAGTTTAAGCCATTTAACCAGAGATTTATTATCTGCCTAATTTATCTTCTGTGGTGCTGATTATTATTTTTTTTCTGTCTTCTTTTGAAAATTTTTGTTAGTTTTGTATAATTTTATATGTATTTGGTAAATGTTTTATTTTATTTTTATTTTATATCTGTAATAGAATACAAAAATGACCAATGAGAAAAAAAATAAAATACATGTTTTTATGTTAACTGATTATTAACTCATATTTTGAACTCACAGTTCCTACAGCAGTGAAGAATCTGCAAGTCAATAAAACCCCCAGAGGTCTGATTGCAGCATGGCAACATCCTTATGGGAAAATCGATAAATACAGGCTAGTGCTGAGGAATGACACCACTGTGGTACAAAATGTGACGGTGAACAATTCAAGCACTGAACATGAGTTCACTGGATTGATATCTGGACATCTTTATAATCTGACCATTATTTCACTGGTTGCAGGCCTGCAGAATTACAGCTCTAAGCAAGCCAGGACAGGTATAACACTTTATATTATTAGGCTGGTGTAGTCTAGCTAAAAAGAGCTTATTGAAATTACTTTTTGTGCACAATTAATACAATTAATTTTCTCACCTACACATAGGCAACAGGGTTAAATTTTTCATTCCATCCTTTGCAGATACTTAGTTTTGGGAAGTATTATGGTAACGTTCATTAAAAAATAACATTTTAATATGAAACCTTGCATATTTGTTTATTTTATTTTAATCTAGTCATAGAACAGTTTGCATATGTAAGTTCTCTACTGCCCTAATTCTCAAATTAACAAGACTGAAGTACCTTGAAATATTTTAATCAGATGTCACTTCTGGCATTTTTAATTCTATTGACAGCTCCAGCTACAGTTTCAAATCTGAAAGTTTCCAATAGTACATTTGACTCTTTACAAGTCACTTGGACCAGAGCCCTTGGTGATGTAGATTCTTACTCTGTGACACTCTCCAGTAAAACTACTCTGCAAAAGTGGAATTTATCTCGAAGTGCATCTGAAATTTCTTTCCAAAATCTGGTTTCTGGACAAATTTACTTTGTGAATGTTACAACTCAAAGTGGAGAATTGCAGAGTGTAGCTGCCACAATAGGGAGAACAGGTAAGGGAAGTTCCTTCTTTGAGAACAGACTAATGATTTTTACTACTATTTATGAGAAATTTAGATAATTCAATGCTATGGCAAAATGTGTTTTTGTTGTTATTTGAAAAGACAGTATCTTCTTGTGCTTAAAATAGTAAACTCTGAAATAATATTACAATAATGGTTTTATTAATCCACATCAAACTATTGATCATGACAGGCAACATGGAAAACAAACATAATAGCAATCTATCATCCTCTGACCCTCTTAGACCTGAACAGGGTTGTGAGGGGTGCTGGAGCCTATCCCAGCTAGCATAGGGCACAAGGCAGGAACAAACCCTGGATAAGACACCAGTCCATCACAGAACGAACACACACACACCCCAATCTTACACTAGGACCAATTTGTTATCACCAATCCACCTAACCAGCATGTCTTTGGACTGTGGATAGAAACCAGAGTACCCGGAGTAAACCCACACAGACACAGGGAGAACCTGCAAACTCCACACATGGATGACGCTGGATGTAAAGTGTGGTCTCCTTACTGTGAGACAGCAGCACTACCACTGTTCTACCATGCTACCTATAAATTCAATTACTGAACCTCTATTTTGTATAGCACACCATTTAATACAGAGCACACCATTAAAATGAAATAAGAAAGAATGTAAATGAGGCCTTTTGCCTCATTAGGTAAGGCTAATATCAGATCAGACCTTTTGTGAGATGACAGTGATAAAAACTGATCTTTTACACCCAAAGTTTGAGTTACTTTTGGGACAATTCAATTGAGCCAGTTCATGGATCAATGCCATTTTACAAAATATCATGGCCCTGGACCTCTGAATCCATTTTATTCTTCAGCATACTTTTTCAAGTGTCTTTAGGTATTTTTGCATGTACTTTTACCTGTAATGTGTAGTAAGTCCCATTAGCAACTTTCCTCTACCACCTATTGAAACAAAATCTGATTTCTACTTGTCTTCTATGACCTCTTTCTCAACCTGGGTTCCCTAGAGTTACTTTCTAAGACACCCTCTGAAGTTAATATCCTTTTTTCTTTTTTTGGCACATTTCTACTTATACTGGTATGTAGAAGGCCTAGAATCAGCATATCTGTTTCTCCCTTTTCCTTCAGTAACAAATAGGTAATAGAAATGGCATTTGTTTCTCTGCCCAGAAGAAAATATTAAGGCTTCTTACCCAAAATTAGTAGCTGAAAGCATATTAAATTAGTGGCTGAAAAGCATATTCTTTCTATAGAGACTTTTAAATACACCTAATACAAGACTTTCTGCCAATTTCATATATAGCACTATAGAAATTATAACCATTTTCACAAGTTGTGCAGGTGTATTCAGACAAAAGTTATTGAAATTCAAAGTTTGAAAAACACATTGAATGAGATAACAAAGAGAGATGCTCACAATAGTAGCATGTAAATGTCTAACATTCTGGCTAACATCACTATTAAAATCCTTTTTTTCTATAAAAAATATCACAGCTATAAATGGAATTGTCCAAACGAGCTACTTTTCCAAATTAAGATTAATCTCAGGCTTCCGCTGATAGGGAGAAAGGAAATTGTGTTTGTTCAGTTGTCCTTTTATTATTGCAACCTTCCTTGTGAATAATGTTCAGTCACAGGCTTCCTGTGTTTCAGCCCCGCAGACAGTGTCTCACTTACAACTTGTTAGCCAGCCAGGACAAGCTGCTTTGTTGCTGAAATGGACTCCTCCTGCTGGAGAATGGGAGAAGTATCGTATTGTGTTCTTCAACAATTCAGTGGCTTTACTAAACATCACTGTGGATAAACAGACCAGAGAGTATGAGATCAGGAGTCTAGGCCTGATTCCTGGAAGAAGCTATCATGCAGCAGTTATTGTGGAAAGTGGTGGTCTCACAAGCATTGCAAGATGTTCTGGGAGAACAGGTATAATTATTTGTTTATTTTTTCACTCTTTTATACTATAAATATCAACATACTTTATTGGACAGAAAACAAGAGTATGGTAAGGATGAGAGTTAGAAACCCTTTTGATGTCTAGTGATAAGTTTCAATTCCAACGCTTATAGCTTAACTTTCCAAAAGATCCAAGTGACATGTAGAAAAGAACTGATTAAGAGATAAACTATGGGCATGTGTACCTTTAAAAGTGGGAATGTCTCCAATACAGCTGCCCTTCTGTTTGAACGCATGAATACACAGTATACTTCCATTAGTTACACTCTAGACTTCATGTTGCCACTTGCCAGGAAAATCATTGGACTTCAGTTAGTCTACTCAATATGGTATCCCATTATTCAAAATGTTCCATTCCACTATCACCCTAAACATTTATGTCTATTTGATACTCTCTTACTTTCTCCTTGTCTCGCTCTTTGTCACTTTATCAGAAGGACAGGCACCCTTAGGCATCGTTCTCCCATAATACCATTTTCTCTTTTATGGCCCCAGAGAAAATATTTTCAGTACATTCTCCAGTCCCCCTTTATATCTACTGGGCTTTTGATCCTATAGATTCTCTCTCATCCAAGATGTTATTTATCCCACAGAAGTCATTGTGGTGGCAAGTGTATTCCTTGCCACCCCTTGCAGAATGGGAAACTTCCATGAGGCAAGACTAGCCGAGAATGAGAGGAAAATCCATTGCATGGTTCATTTTAAAAGAATCAATCAGTCTAACATGTATATCATTGGGATGCAGAAGAAAAGTGAAATATCCAGAGAAAGCTAATGCACATATGGAGAGTTGGTCCAAAGTCAACACTACAGTGACCAGCCAAGTATTTAAACTCAGATTCCAAGAGCTGTGAGGCTGCAATGGTATCTCATTTTTATCTGAAAAAGTACTAAAAATAATATTTAAAACAAACATTTTCTGTAAAAACTTTCCTTTTCTAATTTACCAGAATCACCACACAGTCTTCAGCCCTCAAGTTTTTTTTTTCTTTTTTAAATGTTCATTGCTGTCATTGATTGTGGAATAAATACCCTTCAGTGCATGGAGGAAGAAAAATGACAGAAAAGATAAATTGTAATTGATGCCCTTTGAGTTAGCACACACAAGATGGACAGATGAATTTGCATACTGGAGTACAGTATTGCAAATGAGCTGGCAGATGAAGCCCTGAAAATTGTCCCTGCGGTCGCATAACATTATACAGCACTTTCTTTAGTAACCAAGGCAGCAAAACAATATCTAATTTGTTAATGGACACCCTAGTGCATTTTCATTACTGTACACTATTTTAGACTTTGTTTTCCTGTAATTTCAAATTTAATGGGGCCAGACAATGAAAATAAATCACTGTAGGAATGAGACCCTCATCTACAAAGTCCCTTAAAATGTATTATCTATACACTAGACAAAGAGGCCGTTTCGACAACGTAAGATTGGATGTCGGTCTCGTAAGGTTTTTCGGGCAGCTGCGCCGAAGGCGACTGCGCATTCAGCTTCGGACGTGCGCAGAGGGCGACTGCACATTCGGCTTCGGACGTGAGTGAGTGAGTGAGTGAGTGAGTGAGTGAGTGAGTGAGTGAGTGAGTGAGTGAGTGAGTGAGTGAGGAGGTAGGCAAATTATGTATTAAGATTAGTGCTTTTAGAAAAAGAAAAAATAAACATTTTTGGAAATGTTGCATATATTAAGTGCCCCCATTTTACCTAATGTGTTTAAATATTAGACACATGAGACTGGTTCTTGCATGCCATGATTTCAGCCATGATCCTTAAACTCATCTTTTAACCTCCCAGTAAAGGTACAGTAAAATTATGGAAGCAATTGTAAAGCACCTTAGATAACTATGAAAAATGCAGAATATGAAACAGTAATTTTTTATTTAATATAAAAAAAAAATTTCAGCCATGTTATCTATATATATAAAATCCCTGTGTGCGTCCAGGTGTCTGTGTGTAGGTGTCTTCTGGTGAAGTGCGCATGCGCGGGGCACAGTGAAATGCACGATGTTACTGTCAGAGAAAGTTAGAGCCGTTTTACGGAAATACAAACCAGTATTACTGCGAGAGGAAATTAAAGGTACACAATACAGTGACGCATATTACAGCCACATACAAACCAGTATTACTGTCTGAGGAGATTAAAGGCATATTACCGACGCGCACGCCTGTATTACCACCAGAGAAAATTAAAGGTATATTACGGACGTACAAGCCAGCAGACGTACAAGACGGTATCCTTCAATAAGGGCGCGCACAAAAAGGCGAGCCTCAAAAGGGCGACCTCAATTGGGCGCAGCGAATAAAGGCGTGCGTAAATAAAGATCTGCACCTTTGTTGCTCTTCACATATTCCAGAGCCATCTGAATTAAATTATCTACAAACGTCTTTATTCGCCGCGCTCAATTGAAGTCGCCCTTTTGAAGCTCGCCTTTTTGTGCACACCCTTATTGAATAGAGCTGTACAAGACAGTATTACTGTCACAGAAAATTAAAGACACACAATACACGGCGGCAGCCCACGAAGAACAGTCAGCTCAGCAAGTAAACATCAACAAAAGAAAGGCTGAAAGAAAGAAAAATACGACCAACAAAAAGAATGAGGTCAAAGTCCCTTGCCATTTAATATAGACTGTTCCTACTAATTTTTATGCACTACTGTTCTAGCGCCCGTTATTGTAACGGGCTAAATGACTAGTTTGCAATAATGTCCATGTGTTTAAAATGTAAAGTGTACAGAACAAGGCTGAAGTTTCAGTTCCCCCTTCGCAAACTTATTGTGTTTCTATGAGTGACTAACATTTAGTTATTTATCTTTCTATTACATCTAAATAAATGTATATATTCTAGTTGTACACTTATTTCTTTTGTTCTGCACTAGCTGGTGAAGTTAGTGCTCAGGGGCAGAATAGGTGTTACTGTAATGGTGGTGACCACACTCCCAACCTTGCTTTTATAGCTTTGATTTACAAAACCATAATCATTAGGTAACTACCCCACCTACTGTACATTTGTTTAATCAAGGTGAGCAATCCTTTTTATTTAGAACACTCCATCTAAATATTTACTCAGTTTTTCCAAGCAGCAATAGTAAATGAGTAAAAGGAACATAATTTTAGGTACATAATTGTAGGTTCATTTAAAAAAAAGCATTACATTTTGAAACATACTGATTTTTTTTCTCCTTTTAAGATGAATCAGTCAGGCATATTTCTACTGTGAGAGCATAGGAAAATTAATTGGTCTGCTCTGGGTCACACAATGAATCAGTGGTGAAGATAAAACTAACAGCCCAAATATTCCAACTCTTTATTTACTGAGTTGCAAACTATCTGACAAGATTAGTCAAATCTGAATTGCTTGGTTGAAAGGCAAACATTTAAGTCACCACACCACCATCATAACCTGTATGATGCCGTTTCCTGGTTGATAGATCACAATGTAATGTATTTTACCACTTGCTCCTCTCCTGAGCCACACTCCATTCAAGGACAAATGCTATGTGTCAAAAACCAGACTCACCGTAAGATGTAGCTGTATTCCACTTGAAAAGTATGTCACTTAAAAAAATTATGTGCGTAATTTGCAGAAAATAAACAAACTGGAATTATGCTTTACAGACAGAGATGCGTATATAATATGTATGTATGTATGTATGTATGTATGTATGTATGTATGTATGTATGTATGTATGTATGTATAATAAATAATGTATAATCAAAAAAATGTTTAATCGGACATCAGTATGGTTTTATATTAAGTTGGAATTGTAGTAAGCCTCATAAAAAAAAGAAACCACCAACTTTGTTTCATTTTTTTGCAGCTCTTCCCCCTGTTGATAAACTAAGCATTAGGGACTTTAATGAGTCTTCAATATCTATAAAATGGACAGCACCTTTAGCAGAGTGGGATGAATACCATCTTACATTGAAACATGGGGAGCACACAGTTAGCAAAATGAAGATCCAGAAAGAAATAAAGGAGCACACTTTCAATAGTTTAACACCTGGAAGGAGATACACTATAAACGTAACCACTGTCAGTGGAGGGATTAGCAACTGGACTACTGCTGAATGTACAACAGGTACCCTTGACATCTGTCTGTTTCATTTCCTGGAATTCTATACAGTATCTCATTGTATAAACATTAACTCTCTCCACATACTGTATGCCAATTTTTGCATTGCAAGTCAAATTGTAATTATTGCCAACACTGGAACCTTTATCATAAATCTTCATTTCAACTTGGTAGGATGGAATCAGCATGCTGTTTTCATGTTCAAAGCAGGATGTAAATGCAATGGCAATAATTAAGATGTTTGGTTTATTTGTGTTATCTATTTCAAGTATACATTTCCCTGCTTGAAAGAAGAAATAAAGTTTTCATTTGCTTTTTAATGTTTCTTTGTTGTATAGCATACATACTGGCATAGTAAGTACTGTTTCTGCTGCCTTTATGTGTTCACTGTCTTGTAGAATTGTTTTTATTCATTTTGATTATTTTCTTGAGGTCATACAGTCCATTCTTTTATTAATTCATCCATTAAATACTTCTGAAAATAGGTTCTATACTTTGTTTATGTATTGAGATTATTTTCTCAGTACATTCTTTCCCTTTTCCACTTTTGATAAATTCTTTCAGCATGGGAAAGGATCTCCATAAGTAAAATATATTATGAACATTTTTACTTTTTGTTAATGTAAAAAAGAGTATTATTTGGTTAATGACAATTTTTCTCTTATTTCATAGTTCCAGCTGCAATCGTCAATCTAACTGTTACTAACCAGGGTAAAACTAACAGCCTATATGCCTCTTGGGCTGCCACATTGGGCGATGTTGATTCCTATCAGGTTATTCTATTGTACAAGAGCACAGTGATCAAAAATGAGAGTCTCCTGGGGAACAGCAGATCATGCTACTTCCACTCATTAAAGCCTGGAAAGCAGTATGAAGTTGTGATAACTGCCATTAGCAGAGACATACCATCACGGCAAACTGTGGCTAATGGGAGAACAGGTAAAGCAGCTTACTTTGAAATAGTTAATGCCAATGACTTCTAGGACATTTTCTTGGTTTAGAAACATTCATTATTTATTTATTTATTTATTTTACAATATTTTACTGTCTTGATTTGATTTTAACGTAGCATTTAATCAATATAATGGCTGTTATGTTTTTCTTTTCTTGTTAATTATCAAGTACATTATACATGGTATAGTGCTGATAGTAACTGGAAAACTTTTCTCATTTGGCAGTTCCGGCTGCAGTTAACCAGGTGAATGTTAGCAATCAGGGAAAAAGTGACACCCTCCATGTCACATGGCTGCCTGCACAAGGGGATGTAGATTCCTACGAAGTTCTTCTTTTGCATGATAGCATTGTAATAAAAAATGAAAGTGTGCCTGGGCATATCACATTCTGCTACTTTCAGTCATTGAAACCTGGAGGACACTATGAAATTGTGGTTACTACCATAAGCGGGGGAATTCTTTCTAAGCAGACTATGGCTAAGGGAATAACAGGTGAGCAATCTTTTTTAGTTAGAAATTTGAAACTTTCACTGTGCCATCATTCTTTGAATATTATTTTTTAACATCTCAAAACATTTAGACACGCATTCAAGTCTAGATTAAGGTAACTGCTAAGTTTTATATGTTCTCCTTGTTTGTGTGATGGTTCCCTCTTAACACTGAGCTGCATTCCCAAAGACATGCTATCAAGTAGAAGAATTATTATTTTTACATTAGCAAGTGCAAATCATACAGAGACTAAGACACACTCTGGTTTTGTACATCATTCTTAAACTGTGTCCATTAAGTTGCTTTATTGTTTCTACTCCTGAATATGACCACTCTACAAGTATCACAAAGGACTTTAACTTATAACACTGCTATCCTGTAATGCAATATATATTGTATTATCCTACTTGATGCAGAGTAAGTGTTTTCTCAAGATATAGCCAAGTGGCTAAAGAGCAGTTGACAGCAGTTTGAGTCAGCTAACTATATGACAATGGCCAAAACAATCTGCTTGTACTCCAAATATAAGCTTTCCAGTTATGGTGCCCCATATTTTCAAGTCAAATGGGTCATTGCTTATCATGAATAGTGATATATTAAAGAACCAGCCCTGAGGTCTTTGTGCTGCTGTAACATTTGGAAGTACTGAAATATTAAACTTGCTTTTCATTTTTTGACAATTTAATCATAAGATTATAGTGTGTTGTTAACCAAAAAGTTCAGTATGGGTTCACTGCAGGATAGAAGAAATTTGGAAGTGGCATAGCATTGAGTATAACAGTGCACACATGTGTTCATCTATCGTATCTCTCATGTATTTGCTGACAGTAATAGCATAACTCCCGGCATTAAGTGTAGCTTTAACAGGTTGGTTGTTTATATATAATACTAGAAATTTTTAAATGAAATTACTTGTCAAGATAAAAGGTGAAAATATAAAAGTCACTTTCAACATGAAAAATTAAAAAGGTATGATTTTAACCTAGCTCTTCTAGTAGTTTATACTATTGTAAAGCAATGTTAAAATGTGTTTTAATTGCTGATTTTTAACCTACCACTAGAGAGCACTGTAAACTTTTTTTCTTTTCATTACAGTTCCTTCAGCAGTAACTCAAGTGACAGTAAGCAATAATGGACACAAAGATTCCCTTAGTGTCTCCTGGCAGTCTGCCACAGGGGATGTGGATGGGTACTTAGTGACCCTGAGTGACTGCTTCGGTGTGGTGCATACCCAAATGGCCCTCAAAAGCAGTAATAATCTTGGTTTTAATTCTTTGGTGCCTGGCAGACTGTACAACATTTCCATTGCTACACGGAGTGGAGCATATGAGAACAGTACATTTGTACTAGAGCGCACACGTAAGTTTAATTACACTAAACTATGTTAATATTGTATATCTCTCTATAAAGCTTGTTGTCAAATTTCAATAGATTATTTGTAATATTTAGAAAGGGCATCACAAAGAGAGAGAGAGAGAGAGAGAGAGGTTGGGAACATGCACTGATACAGCCGTACAACGGGTGACACCTCAGCACTACACTAGTTCAAATAGAGTGAAACAGTGTGGTTTTTTTTACAGTGGCTGGAGGGCCAATCCTTCCACCAACCCCACGTTTTCCCTGCAAGTTGGAAGACCTACTTGCAGGTCTGGATGCAGGTTAACGTCATACCCAGGACAAAGCAATTGCAGGTTAAGGGCCTTGCTCAAGGGCCTAGTGGAGTGAAATAACTTCTGGCATTTACGGGATTCAAAGTAGTTTAAAAAAATTACTATTTAGCAGAAACACATTCATTTGTACATTTTGAAATTCATCTGGAACAGGAATATATCACACTCCTTAGAAACAAACAAAACATAATGTAGCATTCTTAATCCTTCATAATCCATTTCAGGGACATGTGAGGTTTTGCTATTCTCGTCTATATTCTAGTCAATTCCTAAAACAACTAAAATATGGCTTTCTGTAAAACTCAGACTTTTTCTATATTTTAGAAAAGTATGATATAATCTGTTACAGCATTACTACAATTACCATAAGTATTAATTTTCAAACAGATGTAATTTTTAGTAACCTATAATATCTGTAATTTCTGTTTACTCCTATCATGGTTAACATGCAGCTAAATCTAGTAGCTTTATTATTTTTAAAGCTTTCATGGTCGATATCTTATAGAAATTATAAGATTAAAATATAAAGATTTTGCAAAATACATTCAAACTGTAATTAGGTAAGTTATGTGAACTTTCTAACCTTGACTTTGAAATATTGCTGATTAAATGTAAAAATAAGTGTGCATTCTGTTTTATTGTATACAGTAAAAGGTATTTCAACTTGTTCTGAACCTCACCCCTATTTTGTTTTTCCTAAATATTCTTACACTGTTACATTAAGGACTTTTTAATATCTTAACAGTTTTGTTTTTTTCCTTCATTTGTAGGGCCCTCAAGTGTGGAGTATCCTATGGTCAACAACTTTGCAAGACGTGATTACCTCAAAGTTTCCTGGCAAAGTGTCACTGGGGACTTTGACTATTATCAAGTAGTCATTAAAAATAGCAGTGACATTATTCAGACTGTCAATGTATCTAAATCCCAAAAAGAGTGTGAATTCTATTCACTGGTGCCCGGAAGGCTGTATTTCATAATTGTTATTACAAAAAGTGGGAGGTATGAAGCAAGCCAGACTACTAATGGCCGGACATGTAAGAAAATGACATTTTGTATCTTTTAGCTTTGCAAGATTTTCTTTTGGTTGCTTTTATCTAGATATAATATTCTATTTAAATATTTGTGCTTCACATAATACTGCAAATTTAAAGTATACTATTAATTTTACTTTATTTGTTCATTAATACTATTTCTTCATCTGTCTTTTTCTTTACTTATGCAAAAAGCCATTATCCATGAAAACAGTCAAGCTGGCAGAATGTGTAGAAAATGTTAAGTGCCATCTTTATTTTAATTATCTTTTCAGTTCCTGCTCAAGTGGAAAAGCTGACTGTTGCAAATAGGACCACTGATTACCTGCTTGTACAATGGCAGCCAGCACCTGGTGATGTTGACCACTATGAAATCCAGCTTCTGTTCAATGACATGAAGGTGCTTCCACATATGACTCTGAGCAACACAATTAAAGAATACCATTTCACCTCCCTTGTCCCAGGAAGGTTGTACAAGATTGTTGTGACATCCTTCAGTGGGGAGCAGCAGATGACTGCATTTATTGAGGGACGCACAGGTGATCCACTTATAAGTTTATTTATTAACTAAGTGATTTAAAATTGGCCCTACTTTGTTTTTTAGGTTTCAAGGAAAAAGTATTTCAATGTGGCTTCACTGGCTTTGTATGTTTGCTTTAAGGCATATCTGTTACATATTTGTAATCCTTTTTGCTCTGATTAGAATTTCAGATTTTTTTTTTCAAATACAACGTTTATATAGAAGCAATCTTTCTATATGACTATCAGCATTACAATAGCATCTGATTAAAATTTGAAAAACCATGCAAATTGAGTACCAAATTTGATTAAGTAGTTTCAGTGACTGGTAGGTGGATGGATAGCCCATCAAATGAAAAGGCAAATTAGTGCTATTTCGTTACTTACTTTGATGTTCTATGCTCCTATTATTATAAATGAGCAAACATTGAATAAACCCTACCTTTACCTTTACTCTAGGGGTGGCCATGGGGGATGGCAGTAGTTGCACATTTCTAAAATTGTGAATTTTCCTTTTCTGAAAAGGCTCTTCCAAATGCCTTATGGACCAGAACAGATAAGACTGTTTTATTGCTTCATTTTTTTTTTCTATTCAGATATTTTCGTAAAACAGACATTTAATGATGACTGGTTGCAAATTAACAGCTGATTTATAAAAGGAGGCAAAAGAAGGCAGTTAAAGACCTTGAATGTACTGTAGATATCAGCACTTTATTTTTCTTTTGAACACAGTCTCTGCATAGATAATGTTGATCTTTATCATCCAATGTGACCCTAAGCAATCCTTTTGCTTATTATTTGATCCCATATGGTTCATTTGATTTGTCTTGGCTCCCACTGTAAAAATACCCATTAACAGTGTTTTTCTGTAGGTGTATACACATGTGATGCACATGGGTGCAATAAAGCAAATATTTTCCCCCCATTACAGATGTTCCTTCCCTAGCACCCTATTCAGTGTTCTTTACATAGAAAGAATGTAACGCCTAAGGATACTAAATTACCCGGCCTTTACTGATAATTTTAAATGCATGCAGATATCATTAGCTGAGGATAGACCATGGCAAGAGTTTGGACAGTCATGGGTTTAACAGCTTTCAAAACTATCACCCATTGAAAGTTTAACCCAGGCCAGTCTAGAGCCCCCAAGTAATTTATCTTTCTCACTTTGATTGACTAATAAAATTGTTTCCTATTTGTCTGTTGATGCAGTCTTCTTTGATCTCACTTATTGTCTCTGTGCAGTCCACCAACCTAACACTAAAAACACAATCACTTAACCAGTAAACCAGTGAATTTATAGTGCCTGTTACCTCAGCTCACTTCATTCCACATGACAACATATAAAGAATGCAATTATTTTGGATTATTGTCTAGGCCATGTTGCCATAAGGCCTATTTATGTACCAGATATTGTTATCAATATGATTTTAACTTACACACAATATTTTGCACTTAGGTGTCCATCAAGAAAATCATTTTGTTTCTTAAATTTTAAAAACTCTTAAGCTTCTTGTACTATGTGTCAAGATGAAGCAAAAAACCTGGTTCACTGTATACATTTATTCTACCAATGCCTCTGAAGTCCTTATGAGGTTTAAGAAATATGTTACTTTACTTTGCTTAGCCACTTATTGCTCCATTTACTTTTTGAATCTGCCTTTCTATTTATTGTTGTTTGGTAATTTAGTTTTATTAAACATTTATTTTTGCAATGCTTCAGTGTGTGTGCTGATCTAATTGACAAAATTAAGAATGAGTGTGCCTTGTATTGGGCTGCTGCCCCATTTTGAGGTTAATACTTGTATATATACAGTAGGTGCTAAGATATGACCATGTGACGGTACAATTGGATTTAGCTCAACAGTAAAATATATAGATTGACATCATCAGTTTAGAGCTTTAATTAACATTAAACATGTTTCTTTAAAACTTCAGTAAGCTTAGATTTGTAATTTTCAAACAACAAAAACGCTAATTTTATTTAACGTTTCTCTTTTCATATTTCTGTTTTTTTTTCTTACAGTTCCAAGCACAGTAAATAATATCCACATTACCAACAATGGGGATATGAAGAGTCTGAAAGTGAACTGGACTCCTGCTAGTGGAGATGTGGACAGCTACACTGTAACAATTTCTCAGGAAAGAAAACAAATTGCTGAACACATCATTTCCAAGCACATTAATGAACTTAGTTTTAATTTGTTAGAGGCAGGCCAGATATACCTTATCACTGTTCAGACCAATAGTGGAGGTTTAAGCAACAGACGGACAGCCAGCGGAAGGACTGGTGAGTTTGACTACATTTTTACACATTTTGAGCAGCGAATACTTTGATAGCAATGCTAGACTCTCATTTATTCAAGTTAAAGTATATAATGAGAGTTAATTGCCCATCACTTTAACCATCCAACTAAAGTTTTACAGACTTTTTTTTATTATGAATCGCTGATCACGACAAATATTTTAAGTTACTGGAGTTATATACACTTTATTACCCTTAATTTATTGTTCCATTCTCTTTTACATTCAGTATGTTATGAATTAAAATTTAATTGATGTTTTTTGATACTAAATGGAGAGACTGTGTTTTATTCTTCTCTCATAAGTATAATTATTGAAAAGAAATTATAGTCTGCTTTTACTATTTCTACATTAATGTGCTTAGGTTGTGGCCTGAAATAACAAATGCATTGCAAAGAGTTTACCGAGAACAAGAAAACATGGCTAACTTTCACTGTTGGAAATTCTTTACTTCATTTTGATGAACATGAAATTGACAACAATTTCATGTTCATCTGTGGTTATTAACAGTGAATGATATATAATGGGCTATAGAGTGTTTTCTTTAAATATGTTCAGTAAATACAATTTATGATTATATATTATACTTTTATTTTAGCTCCAAACACAAATGCTTGTTAATAAAATATACAATCTTTAAATGCAAGCAAAGAGCTGGATGATCTACTTTTATAGTAAGCATAATTCAAGCCTGTAGTGTCACTTTTCCACTACCACCAGAAACAAGGCTAAATCTGGTTTTAGTTTTATTGCCTATTTTTTTCATAACATTTTTCATTCCTGCAATTTTATGACTTTATGGGTAAAACCCAAAACAATAAGAATGCAACCAATGAGGCTGTAGTGATGTTGTTGTTACAGTTTGGTTTCATCCAATGTTACCATGCAGGTGACAAGATTGTAGTTAGTGGCATGCTTCCAATGCTTTGTGTGCACAAAGGAGTTAGATGGGTGATTAAAAATGATATGCAAGAAGTTTGATCAGTTGGTAGTGTTTAATTTAACTTGACAGGCAAGAAAATTTAAATTTGCATGTCAAAGAGGCTGGAATAAATTAACATTTCTAAGAACATATATGTGTTGTACTGTACAAATGTCTGCAAAGAAGTGATCAGCCTCATTCTTGTTCCTGGTATTTGTGGGGAAAATGACACTATTTACTCTAACTGTTCAGTGTAGCTTACAAGTTTTCAATGGCACAAATGGTCTGTCCTTTATATTTATAAACTACTTTAATTTGATGATGAATTGATTGCACAAAGAATATTGGTATTTTAAGAATATGTGTTGATCTTCAGAAAACAGAATGAATATAACTTAATTTGATTTCTTCTTGTCTAGTTCCCTCCCCAATTATGGACCTGAAAGTGGAAAACATGAATACAAGTTATAGCCTGGCAGTGAGATGGAAGGCTGCTATAGGAGTGGCAGAGAATTACAATCTGCAGTTACTAACTGAACAAGGTGGTCTCATCACTAATGTATCTGAGCCTGCCACAACCTTGTATTCCCAATTCACTAATCTGATACCAGGGACAAAATATCGTATACGAGTAATGACTGTTAGTGGAGGACTATACAGTAAAAGTGTGGAGGATGAAGGAAGGACAAGTAAGTTTATTTATTTATTTTCTTTTTTTGCTACTGAGAGAGTTTAGTATGGTATAGTGACTACAGCCTTAAAGGCAAAGATAATCACAAATATTCATTGATCATCTCTGCTCTAGTCTGTCCTCATCTTCAATATTTTCTTGTAATTTTTTTTCTGCTTAGTCCCTGCATCAGTTAGTAACTTGAAAGTCATTGGAAATAGCACTAACAGCTTGACATTCAGATGGACAGCTCCTGCGGGGGACTTTCAGGCATATGAAATATTTCTCTACAATCCAGATGAATCTCTTCACAGCCAAAAAAAAGAACCTGCTAGTCTTAAGGAATATTCTTTCCAAGGGCTACTTCCAGGAAGGAGGTATCAAATGATTATTATGACATGCAGTGGACATTTTACCAATCAGTCTTCAGTGTATGCAAGAACTGGTAAGAAGTCCTTTTCATGCAGTATAAAAAGCATCAATACCAGATTAAGTTCTAACACTAGTTTGTGAAGGAGATTACTTTATGAAATCCATATACTTTGCACATGACCTCCACATATTTAATTTCTATTTAAACTGCATGGTTTGAACCATTTTTCATTGTGATGCTTTTTCCATCAGTTTGATTATTGTGCAACAAATTTGAATTTAGGTATGATCTAACTGTTATTTTGTAAATAAATAAAATAATAATAATAATAATAATAAAGTAAAATAAGGCGGCACGGTGGCACAGTGGTAGCGCTGCTGCCTCGCAGTTAGGAGACCTGGGTTCGCTTCCCGGGTCCTCCCTGCATGGAGTTTGCATGTTCTCCCCGTGTCTGCATGGGTTTCCTCCCACAGTCCAAAGACATGCAGGTTAGGTGGATTGGTGATTCTAAATTGGCCCTAGTGCGTGCTTGGTGTATGGGTGTGTTTATGTGTGTGTCCTGCGGTGGGTTGGCACCCTGCCCAGGATTGTTTCCTGCCTTGTGCCCTGTGTTGGCTGGGATTGGCTCCAGCAGACCCCCGTGACCCTGTGTTCGGATTCAGCAGGTTGGAAAATGGATGGATGGATAGAAGTAAAAAAAAAAATAATCTCAAAATCAAATGAACAACAAAATTGTATTCTTCCTGACAGACGAAAGAAGTTTCATTTTAACCATATCACAATTTCTTGCTTTACAAGATATTCTGGAAACAGTTACTTAAAAAATATATTTTTAACCAGTTCCAGCTCCAGTGACAACTTTGCAAGCCATAAACCACAACAGCATTAGCAGTCTCTGGTTCACATGGGAAAAGGCAATTGGAGATGTTTCTGGTTATCAGATTTCTCTTTACAACCCTGACCACAGTCTGAAAGATAGTCGTCAAGAGAAGCCAGATGCTAAAGGGTGCCGCTTTGATGGACTTGTTCCTGGGAGGCCATATACTATTGTTATTGCAACTAAGAGTGGAGACCTTTCCAACAGTGTAACTGCAGAGGGAACAACAGGTAAGGTAAACTGTAACTCTTGAGAAACCACCCAATAAACAAGAACCTTTTGCAAACTGAATATCTTGCATTAGTCACACCCTATACACATATTATGAACCAATGAATAATTATTTGTGAAACAAAAAAAAATAGTGTTGTTAATATGATGTTTCAAAAACAATGCAAAGTAAAACTGTTTCAATTTACAAATTGCAAGGATTTAAGTGATTGCCTCAGAATAGAACAGGGAGTCTTTGGTGGCTATTGAACCTGCAACCTTTTGCTATATATCTCAAACCTTTGACTAGTATAGGGAGATTTCACCAGAAAATTTGGAAAGTCTCAGGCCAAGAAATAAGTGGTCATTATTTTAGTATAGAATGTTTACACAACTAGCTGAAAAGAGCTTGGTATTGCATCAGACAGTTCTGCACTAACATCACCTTTCCAGAAGAAAAACAGGCATAAGCAGTATTACTTACATTCATCAAGTAACACTGTAATAAGAACCAAACGTTTTAATATAAGTGAGCCTAACATTGAATTTTGCAAGGGAAGGGTGGTCCCCAGAAATTAGATTATTTTTATCACACAGTCTATTGCCAGCCCAAAAATGCAAATATACACACCTTAACCCAGGCTGCACAGACGAAAATATTAAACATTAGTGAAAATAGCAATTAGATTTACTTTTAATGTTCATTTAACCTCTTTATAAAAACAGCTGTTGAGAAACAGACAAAGGCTGCACATTATTAGAACAAGAGTCTCTGATACAGAAGAATCATGTAGCCTTGTCCCACAGTTTACTGTATATTGCAATATTATTGGTGCAACCATGGTGGGCTCTTAAATAACCCAACCAACACTTCAAACAATATGTTATACTCCTATTGTTAATAATAAAAGTAATTTTAAAAGCTGCAGTCAATGCTCTCCATCATAATAACAAAGGTTTTTGCCTTTCTAAATACCAATATTGTAAATAGTTCCAGCATACACTATAAGGCATTCAGGGTTTTAATATAGCCTACCATTCCTAATCACCAAGTTTAGGGGTCCCTTTCTTTGTAGTATAGCCCTAGTTATAGTTAATGCTGCTGGAAACTAACTACCTTCCTTCAGCTTTTCTCCTTTTTTTATCCTTTACAAGGATCAACCAACCAGATGTAATAACTAGCTCTTGGTGGACCATATGTGATAGGGTTTACTTAAGATTGTTTTCAGTGACCTTACTGGGATGCTCTTGGGTCTGAGGATTTATGATATTCCCTGAAAGAGAACAGAAAAACTTTGAGGTATTTCAAGTTCCTTTTTAGTCCCCAAGAGATTCTCCTTGTGCACTCATGTCAAGCCTCATGAGCAGCAGCAGACCATGGCACTAGTATAAGCTAAAAATCTTATGTGTGGCTAAATGAAAGCTAAATCTATGTATAAATATGTAAATATAGCAAAATAACATGTCTCCCTGCATACCCCTTTAAAGGATAAATCACAATAATGTAATAATTATTATTTATACTCTAGGCATACTACAAATATGCATTCACTGATTATCTCAGATAAACAGCTACTAGTGGCTGCTTCAAGTATTTTCATTTACATAAACAACTTTATCATAAAATCCTGTCACCTTAGTTTACCCTAAAGAAACTGTTAGGGCAACCACAGAAACTTAATATAAATAGGAAATTCAATTTTTTGTGTTGTGGTGAGCTGAGTTCACAACAATCATCTTTTTTGACAGTATCTATTGGTGGGAGTAATTCCATCTATATGCTTTGCAATTCCCATAATAAAGTATTGTAAAATATATTAAAGTAAGGTAAGCTAAGGTTAGTTGCCAAAGAAATAGAGAAATGAAAAGTTCAATTTTCAATATAAATAGGGGTTTATTAAATCTAGGCATGCATTATTTACTTTTTATTTTAAATAGTGATGTGAGTCAGAGTGCTAAAAGAATTTTCTTATTATAGTGTTCTTAGCATAGAATTTTAGACACATAACATATCAAAAATGTGTATATAGTACAGTATGTACTGTACATATAAATGGTGATCGTTACAAAAATTGAAAGTAAAGTAACATTGATATTGTAGATGTTGTACTTGATTTTGAAGGGCTTTGTAAAATCTTTTACCTCCCACTTATTTTCACTATGTGCCAGTGTTCAAAATACATTTTTAAATTATGTTTACCTTAAATAAACTGTTTCAGTAAATGAATGATTAAATTTGTGAAAATTTTAATACCAATATCTTTTCTTTTTTTTTGATTGTCATTTTGTTTCACTTTGAAAGCCCCTCGTCCTCCTAAGTCAGTAGCATTTACTGATGTTGCAAACACATCTGTGGTGATCACTTGGTCTGCTCCTGAAGACACAGATTACAATGACTTTGAGTTAAAGTGGTGGCCCCAGGACCAGCTGTCTGTGCATAACCCTTACACAAGCAACAGAGCAGAAAGCCGTATTTTGCATGGCCTTCATCCAGGTCGTCTCTACAACTTCAGTGTGCGCACAGTCAGCAGGAGCACAGTAAGGGACTCCATGAATGCTTTCAGTCAACCCATCTTCAAAATCATCCGAACAAGTAAGTGGATATTTTAATACAGATTCCAAACTATTAAATTATTAGTAATGTGACATATGTGCAAATTCTTAAATGCATTGTACAAAATTTATGAAATACAGCATTACAATCATAAGGCTATCAATATCTACACATTCTTTGGATTAATTTTAATTTATTTTTTAAACCATGTTTTTTAGTTCCATAAGATAAGAAAACCAGTTACTCAGTATTTCTATTAAAGGCAGTTTGTCATTTTATTACTCTTGCTATTCCTAGTTGCTTAATCTACTTTGAGTGTGTTCTGTTACTCTTAAAAATCAACATGCACAGTTGAACAGTCAGAACATCCTGTTGGTTAAGTCTGACATGCTACACAATAATTGCTCTGCTACTACCTTATGGCTACAAGTAGATGCTTTGCAATTTTTTATACAGAACTGAGGTAATGAAATAGATAGATGGGTGCCTGTTATAAAGTTAGATTTTCAGGAAAAACTAGTAGGATTATGACATGTGAACATCAATTCATTTTATTTTTTATAGATCCAATTTTAAAAATAAAAATTAAACATGGTTACTACTACATACATGTATTAAATACAATTTTTAACTACAAGTCGTTAATTTCAATGGAAGTAACCTAACCTTAAATACAAGACAGGGCAACAAAAATTTGGTAAACTGCTTTTTTTATAATAGAGCTATTCTATTGCTATGATTCATTAAACTTCCAGTGTTACTCTAAAGCTGTCATTTTACTGGCTATATTTAAACTTAATTGTTATACCCATTAATGTGGTGCCACCAGCATATTAATGTATGTATCCATCCATAATCAAATTCACTTAATGCTATTCAGAGTCATCAGGTGACAAAGTCTGTCCTGAAAGCACTGACCACAGGGCAAGTAAACAATACTGGATATGGCTCCAGTCAATAATGGGGCACATACACACACATATACAGTTACACACAAATGATATTAATTCAGAGTCATCAGTTATTGGAATATGCAGCTCTAAAGAATTTTAATTGAAAAATTAAGTACCCAGACAAAAACCTATGTAGACCAAAGCAAAATATGAAAATTGTACAGACAGTTTCTATGATATGATTCAAATCTAGAATTATGGAGCTGTGAGGTAGCACCACCATGCTGCTCTGTTCAGTAATGTAGTCGTTACTGTATCTGACTACACACTCAAGTACAAGTAGAGAAAACGTGAAAAATCTGGAACCTAGAACATTGTCAAACCTGCATAATCTAATTCAAAGCTACATAAGACCAGAGCCTACAAAGAAAAGAAAAAGGTAAAAAGCAACTCATAAAGAAAAACATTAACATCTGTGGTTTCCAAGCAAACAATGTACATATTGAAAGAGTATGAATTACAGTTTTAGCACATAATACTGTAGTCATGTTTAACCTGTTTATGTAAGTCATTGTCTCCAGAGTCTTCTACTGCTCTGCTTAGTGTTTATTCCAGATTTGGATTACTGCCTTTATTTATTTTACCTTAGTCTATACATTCTTTATTACACGTTTCAGTGTAAGGCCAAATTAATTCTACTGGACCAATTGTATCAGTTACCTCAAAGGTAACAGAGCTTAAAAAAGAGTTTTTTGATTATGCCAAATATAGCACACCATACACCAGCAATATATACTTACATTGCTTTTGACAGTATACTGTATAATGTATTTTTCTACTTTCTACTAATAAAGATTATCAACACACTTAAAAAGTAAGAAAATAAATAAGACAATATGTATATTTTGTTAATTGTATACAAGTAAATATTCCAAATATATAACAAACATAGCAAAATGCCTTCCTTAATTTTAATTTATACTTTAAATGTATGGTAGGTTTTCCTCATACAAAACATTTCATGACATGCCTGTCTTTTTTCTTTTCTTTTTTTTTTTTCTAGAACCAGATCCCATTCATCATCTTCACTGCTGGCCTCAGAACTCAACTGCCATTTCCTGCTCATGGAATCACCCAGAATCTGACTACAGTGGTTTTAACATTGAGTGCTATCAGGACCCCAGAGAACTTATCTACTCACGTATAACTGGAAAAGAGAGTAATAGCCACAATATTGTCAAGCTAGAGCCACATAAACGCTATATTGTCTCCATCAAAGTCATATCTGATGAAATGACAAGTGAAGGTTTAGAAGAGAGAATTATCACTATGATAGACAGTAAGTTAATCTGTGGGGGTGCAGAATTTCTTCTTGATAATATGCTTTCTTGTAGAAAATTTAAGAAACTGTCTGCTAGATATGAGTATTGCCGTTTAGTATTTTAATCTGTGAACTGCATTTGTTTTTAAATCTAGCTCTATCTGACTAATTAAAATACAAAATAGCTCATGTCAGGTATTCTGGTGATAGCCATGAAGTGCTACTAATTTATGGTCCCAATAAACAAGTACTTTCTAATGTAGATTAAGTCTTCATAGTTCCAGATAAGCAATTATAAGAATATGTTAGTGTCTAAAATCTCTACAGCTAAGCACCATCTAGTAGCTTGTGTTTAGTTTCTCTTTATTGATTTGTTACTTTGGATTCTCTCACTGTTTATCCATGCCTGACTTCTCAAATTATATTGAGAAAGAGAGTTATTGCACTTTTTTTTGGAGCAAGAATGACACAAGCAGTTCCTTTTACAATAAATGTATTTTTACATGAAAACACAAGAAATGTTCAATGGTTTTTCAAATCAGGGCATTCATAACTATCATGTTTTCCTTTTCAAGTATAGTACCAATATTAAATCGTCTAGTTGACACTAAGTTCTATAATTAGACAAATCTAATCTCAGGTAACAAATACACATAACAGATTCAGCTTTGTTGTTAATTATTACTTGGTACAGGTTCACATTAAAGATTTTTTCTTCTACTTGACTGTAAAGAAAACAGAAACCAGAGCTCAGATAAACACCAGTACAAAGGAACTTAACACAGTTACAGTATACACACCAACACCACTGATTCCTGGATATCAGATTAGATATTCATATGAGGGTTTCTCCTGAGCGCTAACCCAATAAGACATGTATACATTTCAACACTTTTCTTGCACAATTTCATCACTCAAACAGCAAACGTATGTACATAATAAATAATTCAATTCTACACAGAGTAAGGAACTTCATAAAGATAATCAAGACCAGGGGTGTCAAACTCCAGGCCTGGAGGGCCGCAGTGGCTGCAGGTTTTAATTCTGACCCTTTTCCTAATCAGCGAGCAGTTTTCACTGCTAATTAACTTCTTTTCCCTTCATTTAAATAGCCCTGTTTTTAAGGATTCAGTCCTCTGAATTGATTTGTTTCTTCATGAAATGGCAGTCAAACAGAAATGAGACGTGAAACGAGCCAACAGATGAGCAGCTAAATTGGGATTTCAAACTCCAACCAATTTCACTCCAACCAATCTATTAATGAGAAGCTGATTCTTGCTGTTAATTAAGCCCGTTATTTAATTCCGTGGCCTGTTACTCCTCTCATTCTGCTACAGAAGACATTTCCAAAACTTTTGAAATTCTGTTCGTCAAAATGTTTTGTGTCTCATTATTGTTTGGCTGCTAATTAAAAATAGAGACAACTAAGGGGCCTGAGTCAATTTAATTAAAACTAAAGCAAACAAAGTTAATTAGCAGCAAAAATGGGTCACTAATAAAGAAGATGGTTAGAATAACAACCTGCGGCCCTTCAGGCCTGGAGTTTGACACCCGTGATCAAGACAGTATTTCAGCACAAAGAAAACAAGTTGTTCTTCCTTTTACTGCTAAGATAAAAAAAATCTGTTATTCCCAGTCCATAAACTGCATTAATATTTCTGGTATCCATAAAACGCACAAAAATAAAGTAAAAACTTGCTTGGAATATGCCTAAAAAAGAGAACAAAGACAGCTCATAGTCTGAGAAGGCCACAAAGGTGTATACAAATAGGCATCAATTATAATGTTAGTAATCAGAATCAACGGTTATTTTTTCTCTTAAAATTAGATGTATTCAAAGCTTTTGTGTATTAAATTAAAGCATACTTTAATTAAATTTAACCAAATAATTTAAAATCCATTGAGTATTCATGATTTGTACTTAAATATTTGTATTTAAATATTTACAGCCTCATTAGAGCAGTAAAATAATGATAGATAAATAAGGTTTTTTTTAGCTTTATCATTACATTAACTCTAATCACCATTTCAGTGAAAATAATGATTACTGTATATTTCCAATTGATGTCTCTAATTGCAAGATATAGAGAAAAGAATTATTCCAGACAAATAATAAATGTGTAGATAACTGAAAATGAGAATGAACTCGTATTCATCATCATCATCATCATCATCATCATCATCATCATCATAATACTACAAATAATAATAATAGTTTGTTAGTTATCATATAAACTGCTTAAGAGCATGATCTGAAAATCCAACATTATAGAATACTACGGTGGGTGGTGCCAGAAGTTGTGCAAGTCTAAGAACATAATAGCTACAAAGAGAATTTCACAAATGTCATGCTCATGTAGGACGGAGATAATGTCCTAATGGACAATTTGTTACAAGTGGGTATTAAAGATCAAATTAGGGATTTTCCAAAATAGTCAGGCACATAATCATATTCACAAGTCATCAGGTTTTTACAAAGTTCAAAGAACAAATTAAACTTGGAGTTTAAATATAGCAAAAGTCATAACCAGAATAAAGTTTGTAAATAATTTATTTGTATGGTCGACTGTGTTACTTATGCTAAGTTGTTTCTTTAGTGCTTAAAGTTTGGACATTTTTCAGTGTGTGCACCCTTCTTTTAAAACACTGCTGCAATGCCATCACAAATTGCACGGCATGTGTATAGCTCACCTGGAAACATTACATTACGATAAGAAATAATCATACAAAATTTAATGAGATGCAATAAAAATGATTACCAAACATAAGTACAGCATTAGTTAACAAAAAAATAACTTAACGTGTTCCTGACAAAGGGAGTAATAGTAAAATTGTTTAAATTTATTTTTTGTCGCCGTGTGAAATTTCAGATCTTGCTTTTTAAGAAAATGTGCATTGTAATGTTTTGTTGAAGACTTATGTGCACCTTTTTCCTAGTGTTTACAAGATTTATTTTTCCTGTCTATTGTGTATGAACTCACCCCATTACAAATTATAATTCAAAGTGCATTTTTTAATAAGAATGTTTTTATATTTTACAGTCAACTACAGTGTAAATTATGTACAACATAAACTCCATAATTAGATGTGTTCATTTAAAAATGAAAAACTCTGGCCCTTACTTTGAAACATAAAACATTTATATTGGACAAAGCACAGGGAAGATATGATTAGCTAAAACAAAATAAGAGAAAGGATCTAAATAATCAAAATGTCTGATATTTGTTTTCTAATTAAACTTGCCTTAGAGAAACTTCTCTTAGCTGAGACTTTACCTGATGGTTGTACATTTTCACACAAAATTTGTGTTGTACTAGGCCAAAGAGGAGGAGTTAGAATAATTCACCAAGTAGTACTGCAATCATTGCTCCCTATTTGATATTATTTTTTCCAAGTCTTGACTGGTTCCTCATCATCATTATGAAACATGGGGAGCATAGTTGCTTGCTATGCTGGGTTTGTATCATTACTGATTCAGTTATTATCTGAGATATTTAACTATACAGTACTTGTATACCAACAGGTATCTTGGTGGTGACTGATTTGTTTTCTTTTTTAATTTTATTGCTTGTTAACATTTCATGACAATGCACATATTATAGATAAGTAAAGCAAACTGTAATACAATTAAAAAACTGCATCTAACAACTTTGTTAAAATGTCCCTTCCCTCCAAGACAGAAAATATGATTTAGCCATTCATATGACATAGCCTTTCAAAAACACTTGGATAACTTAAAGATTAACAAACATTCTGAATGTTCAGTTGGTTCAGCATTAATAAGAGCCTGTTAAATTTTAAACAATACTGAATTGCACATTTTAAGGTAAAATTATCCATCCATCCATCCATTTTCCAACCCGCTGAATCCGAACACAGGGTCACGGGGGAGGTAAAATTATTTTTTTTCTAATTTCAGATAAAATATAATGTAACATTCTTTAACCCATTTAATCCGATTGAGTGTTTTGAGGGCTAGGGTACTAGTCTATTGCAGGGACCACTCATGCACACATACACATTCACAATGGGCTATTTTAGAGCAACCAATTAATCTTTTTTGCACCTCTCAGGAAATGTGGGAGGAAAAGTGAAATACTTGGTTTGCATAGGAGACAGAAAGTATATTTTCAAATCTGTGAATTATAATTTTTCTAAATGTCTTTTTACTTTTGTGCTTTCTTTTCACAACCCTCATAATCTGAGTGATTACTTTTTATTTTCAGATTATCAAGCAACATACATTTTTTCAACTACATTTATTTCGATTTCAGCATTTTTGTCTTTTTCATTAATTAATGTTTATCCATCCATCCATTATCCAACCCACTATATGGAGCCAAGCCCAGCCAACACAGGGTGCCAGCCCACAGCAGGCACACACACCAAGCATACACTAGGGACAATTTAGGATCGCCAATGCACCTAACCTGCATGTCTTTGGACTGTGGGAGGAAACTGGAGCATCCTCTCACAGACAGGGGAGAACATACAAACTCCACACAGGGAGGACCTGGGAAGTGAACCCAGGTCTCCTAACTGTGAGGCAGCAGCACTACCACTGCGCCACTGTGCCTCCCTAATTAATGTTTAGTTCATTCATTTAAGTTTTTTTTTGTAAGTCTCTTTTGCTGATCACATTTCATCAGGTTATATTAATTAAATATTTATATTTGTTTAACAGGGCCTCCTCCTCCTTCACTCAATATGCGAGTGCAGGCTCATGACAGAGTGGCAGGGATTACCAAATCTGCAATCTTTTTTAAATTCAACTGCAGCTGGTTTAGTGACATCAATGGAGCTGTGAAGTATTTCACTGTAGTTGTGGCTGAGTCCAATGGTAAGCAGGTTTTTTGTCTGGTTTTTTTTTTGTTTTTTTTGTTTTGTCTGTTTGTCTGCTGAAGTCCTAATGAGTCTAACTCAAAAGAATCCAATATGCCTTTGTAGCAATCTGGAAAATGATCCTGTATTATATTTTCTTTTGTTTGTGGTTTTAAATTCAGTTTGTCTCTGCTTTATAAAGAGCCTTGTGATAGTGTGTACTTTGAAAGCTCTGCATAAGACTTATTGAGATGTACACTACAAGCTAAATATATGCCGTATGTTTTTTTTTTTACTTTTCACAGATTATTATCATTACATCAGCTTTAGATTTTTTTTGTAAAACTACACAATATGCAGTTTTACACTGCCCTCTATAAGGCTGACACTGGGTTCCACCTGATACCTCCATATTCTGGATGTGCTATCATTCAATATAAATCACAAAAAGCAATTTGTGCAGTTAACACTATTACTTTTCTTTCACTTTCTTTCAAAAATTTTGGACTTGAGCCTAACACATTATCTATTTAGACTTAATATTATAGTAATAGTATTAGAAGTAGTAGCAGTAGTATTGTACCTTGTACAGACTACAGCAAAATTCTTACTTGATATATTGATATCTGGAGATGAGATTACTGTTCATGACAGATGCAGGATAATATCAGGTCTATGAAAGAATAAAACACATACTCCGAGAGAAGAGACCAGGATGCCTATGTTTTTACTGAATGCTTTTCAAGTATAGCAAGCAAAATCACTTTTGAAAGAGGTGGAGGGAGAAGTGAAACTTGGGAGGAATCATGTAAAATTTCTCCTTGACACAAGAAGGCAGGTAACCCAGGGTATATCAGGAATGCCTCAATATACACATAAAGTGAGAAAGAGACCTCATAACATCTCCTTGGCAACTGATCATTGTACATCAAAGCCAAGTCGAATTTGATTTCTGAATCATAAATTTAGTTGTCACATATTCATGACATTTGGAGAGATCAGTGTTTCCTTCTGTAACTGTCTGTTACTGGAGTGAACATCAATATACAGTATTTGTCCCTCTCACTATTCTTGATTCTTAATCTATTGAGTCTGTCATACCCTTTACGAGATTTCTAGCTGCTGCTGAGGTCCAGATGGAACTGGCCAGGTTTACTTTATATACAGTGCATCCAGAAAATATTCACAGCGCATCACTTTTTCCACATTTTGTTATGTTACAGCCTTATTCCAAAATGGATTTAATTCATTTTTTTCCTCAGAATTCTGCACACAACACCCCATAATGACAACATGAAAAAAGTTTACTTGAGGTTTTTGCAAAATTATTAAAAATAAAAAATCTGAGAAATCACATGTACATAAGTATTCACAGCCTTTGCTCAATACTTTGTCAATGCACCTTTGGCAGCAATTACAGCCTCAAGTCTTGTTGAATATAATGCCACAAGCTTGGCACACCTATCCTTGGCCAGTTTCGCCCATTCCTCTTTGCAGCACCTCTCAAGCTCCATCAGGTTGGATGGGAAGCGTCGGTGCACAGCCATTTTAAGATCTCTCCAGAGATGTTGAATCGGATTCAAGTCTGGGCTCTGACTGGGCCACTCAAGGACATTCACAGAGTTGTCCTGAAGCCACTCCTTTGATATCTTGGCTGTGTGCTTAGGGTTGTTGTCCTGCTGAAAGATGAACCGTCGCCCCAGTCTGAGGTCAAGAGCGCTCTGGAGCACGTTTTCATCCAGGATGTCTCTGTACATTGCTGCAGTCATCTTTCCCTTTATCCTGACTAGTCTCCCAGTTCCTGCCGCTGAAAAACATCCCCACAGCATGATGCTGCCACCATCATGCTTCACTTTAGGAATGGTGCCAGGTTTCCTCCAAACGTGACGCCTGGCATTCACACCAAAGAGTTCAATCTTTGTTTCATCAGACCAGAGAATTTTCTTTCTCATAGTCTGAGAGTCATTCAGGTGCCTTTTGGCAAACTCCAGGTGGGCTGCCATGTGCCTTTTACTAAGGAGTGGCTTCCGTCTGGCCACTCTACCATACAGGCCTGATTGGTGGATTGCTGCAGAGATGGTTGTCCTTCTGGAAGGTTTTCCTCTCTCCACAGAGGACCTCTGGAGCTCTGACAGAGTGACCATCGGGTTCTTGGTCACCTCCCTGACTAAGGCCCTCCTCCCCCGATCGCTCAGTTTAGATGGCCGGCCAGCTCTAGGAAGAGTCCTGGTGGTTTCGAACTTCTTCCACTTACGGATGATGGAGGCCACTGTGCTCATTGGGACCTTCAAAGCAGAAAAAATTTTTCTGTAACCTTCCCCAGATATGTGCCTCGAGACAATCCTGTCTCGGAGGTCTACAGACAATTCCTTTGACTTCATGCATGGTTTGTGCTCTGACATGAACTGTCAACTGTGGGACCTCATATAGACAGGTGTGTGCCTTTCCAAATCATGTCCAATCAACTGAATTTACCACAGGTGGACTCCAATTAAGCTGCAGAAACATCTCAAGGATGATCAGGGGAAACAGGATGCACCTGAGCTCAATTTCGAGCTTCACAGCAAACGCTGTAAATACTTATGTACTGTACATGTGCTTTCTCAATTTTTTTATTTTTAATACATTTGCAAAAACCTCAAGTAAACTTTTTTCACGTTGTCATTATGGGGTGTTGTGTATAGACTTCTGAGGAAAAAAACGAATTTAATCTATTTTGGAATAAGGCTGTAACATAACAAAATGTGGAAAAAGTGATCCGCAGTGAATACTTTCCAGATGCACTGTACCACTTGTTAAATTAACAGCTTTTGTGCATTTGTATTTTGTTTTGTCTAGATTCTTTTGTACAATATATTGTATTTTGACTATTATTAATTGTGTCATTATTCCAGAAAAGGAGCATTTCCGGCCAGAACACCAGCACCCTTTGCCTTCATACATGGAGTACACGCTCAACAGTTCCATTAAAGCTTACCAGACCAATTACTTTCCCAGCAAATGCACAGAAAATCCAGACAACACCAATCAAAGCTTTGAAATAAATGTTGGGGCTGGAATGCAGACCTTGGGAGGAAAATGTGAAGGGGGTCAGCTGAAATTCTGTGATGGTCCCCTAAAGTCCAGTACTGCCTACAGGTAACACTTTTTCTTTATTTGTTTCTTCTTTTGTTTACTGTAAGCAAATACACAGATTTAAAACGATGTCAATGTACTGTATTATGCCAGAATAAGCTCCAAATTTCTTCATGTATGTAACAAGTAAATGACAAAAGTAACAGAAAATAATAGTGAGAAAAATAATCACAGTAAGCCACACAAAAAAAGGTCACAAATTAAATATGTCAACATTCACTTTGTTTATTCATATTGATATAAACAGTCTGTTGCAGGAATTCTTGAGCTACTTTCCAGTATAAAACTGCCAAAAGCTTAAATGTAATGATCTTTTATATTATAGTCATTCTTTCCAAAATTCTGTCACATGTCAAAGTAAAAATGCTGAACTTATTGTGGGCAGCTGCGGTGGGTTGGCACCCTGCCCGGGATTGGTTCCTGCCTTGTGCCCTGTGTTGGCTGGGATTGGCTCCAGCAGACCCCCGTGACCCTGTGTTCGGATTCAGCGGGTTGTAAAATGGATGGATGGATTGTGGGCAGTGTGAGTAGGATCTTTATGGATCTGATCGGGCATTTTTGGGACAGGATCTGCATACAGCTGTTAAATAATATTTGATTACTTCCAATATTCCAGGGAACCTTTCTGTTGAGCACAGAAAGGCAGATCAGAAAAAATGTGTCAAAACCTCACAAAATAAATAAATGGAGCACTGCCAAAATGTGATGATTAACACTGAAATTGCTTAATTTGCAAAACAATAACAGTTTTTACTGAACTTTCTTAAATATACTCATGGTGCAATTACAATATCATTCTGAAATACACGTAGTTGTGGGAGATCTATTTTAGACTTCATATATTAATATGTACAGGATTTGTTCTTGAGTTTTTTACTTCTTTTTTTACTTCTTAATTCTTATTTTTCACTACAAATTTTTTATTTCATTTAATTTTCAACAGACAATGGGATAGATAAACATGGCCATGTCTCACTAAGTTGACTGACTACTTTAGATTATACCTTGCATATTCTAAAACATGTAATCACCTACAAATATACCCTTTTTCATAAATTATGTTATGGAAGTCCTCCTCAGAAAGATTTTTTTGTGGTGATCAAAAACCTTTAGTCTAAAATGGAAAGGAATGGCAATTAAATGAATTACTCACCACTCCAGACCAATTATAATAGTTAATAATCCATTGTAATCTTTGTTAAGAAAGAATAAAACCTGACTACAGTAGTGGATGTTCCTGAGACAGACACTTTACTAAAACAATGATTATCTCTAGAAGAAGCTGTCCTGAGGCATTAATGAACCACAGACATCCATAAATCTATAGAATTAATGGAATCACTAGGGACTGGAGAATAACCTTGTATGCAAGGCTAGAAACAAATATGTTCTGAGAGCCAATACATCACAGGATACATTTGCACAGGATTGTTTTTGGAATTAACAGTTATTCTAGCATACAACTTCTTGGAATAAAAACATCTGGGCAGAAGCCCACAGAGATATCAGGAGAACAAGCAAACTTCAAATAGTCTTCTGGAACTGTGAGGCTGTAGTGCTAACCACTTTGCCTCACACTTTGCCATCCCAGGATTAGAAAACTTTTATTTCTTATTGTTCTTATGTAAATAAAAGTATGAAGGAGCAAAGCAACACTTTTTTAAATAGTGCAGACAAAGCTGTTTGTTTACATAACCTTTATGCACAGTTTAAAAGAAACAAAGCCATTATACTGGCTCTTGCAAGTCACTCATATCAGACAAGGAAACATCATATTATTTGTGTTTGCAGTCTATTTATAACATTATCGCCTATACCACTCCCAATGATTTGAGGCATTTATGCATTTTCTGATTACACTATCTGATCAGTATGTCTGGTAATGTACTGATAAGTAGTAAGTTGTTTCATGTCAGAGTTGTTTGTGATGAAGTTTGCAGGGTGTAAAAATGCAAAGTTAACAAAAAATAGCACAGAAATAAAATACAATAGTTTTTCTATTCTGCAAACCAATGGCAATTTTAAACTTTGATAGTGTTACTTTTGAAATTGAGATTAAAGATTTTTATTGTCATGTGTAACCTCCTTGATTTTAATTCTTATCGACCCTTATTCTCTGAGTAACACATGAAAAGCTGAATAGTTTAATTAAGAAAAAGAGAATTTTCAGTTATAGAGTGTATGATGTACTATGCAACATATACTGTATATAGCAAAGATAAACAATGCAACATCCATCCATCCATCCATTATCCAACCCGCTATATCCTAACTACAGAGTCACTGGGTTCTGCTGGAGCCAAACCCAGCCAACACAGGGCACAAGGCAGGAAACAAACCCCGGGCAGGGCGCCAGCCCACCACAGACAATGTAACATACAACAATAAAAAGCAATGTGCTATGTTTAATTTAGTTGAAAGCTGCATGTAAAGTGCACTTCAAACACTCAATATGATCGTCACAGAAATAAACTTTAGAAAGCTATAGGCACTATGTTCTTGGAGCAGTAATAAAGACAGACTGAAGACATTTTTGTGCTATTATTAATTGACTTAGACATTATGTTATTTTTTCCAGAATTAGCATCAGAGCATTCACACAACTGAGTAATGAAGAACAGAAGACGTTTACCCAGACTCTGTTTTCAGACACCATTTTCTCTGAACCAATAATAACAAAGTCAGGTAAGCTTGCTTACATCTTGTAACTCAATACATAGTGCAAAATATACTCTATTTTTTTTTCTTCATACCACAAATGCATGCAAACTCAGTGAACTGTTGACTGTGACTCATACATTGTAAGTAAATCTATGTGTGTGAATGAGTGTACCCTCTAATGGGCAAACAGCATGTCCAAGTATGATTTCTGCCTTTCACCAGATATTCTCAGGGTCACCCTTGGCCCCTGCAACCTTAAACTGGATTAAGCAATTTGATAGCAGTTGGATGATATTAGATTTGACCATATTAGTATGTTGAACGTTGGTGTTAAAAAGAGAGGATTAAATCCGAAAATGCTTTTTATATTGTTGTGCTATTTAGTAGAGTAAACCAAAGTGTTCAAGTTAAGAGACCAAAAGACATGCTTTGTGATTGTCAGTGCAAGTGACAAGTGACTAATCTGATTTACCTGGATGAACCAGTTTACACCCTTGATTATATGCAGATCCTTAATTTCATCTCCTTGTGACATGAGTGTGTCATATAAGTACTGTCAAATGCCATGTAAGTAGCACAAAAAGACTGTCAGGTTATGTAAGCAGACACAGTTACAGTACTTCAGGAGATAGCACTGTGCATTTGTGATTTATAATTGTGTATTAGTGGATCACATTTTTTGTGCAGATCATGTTAACAGTAATCAGTCCTCTTAAGAGAAAATTGTAGTATCTGCTATCTAAGAGAATGATATGAAGAAGAAAAGAAATGCTGAAATTTAGCATAAAGAAGGGAACTTGACACATAATAAGATGCAGGAAATGGCTAATGACTAAACATGTGCCTGAAAGTGACCTTAGCACAATCTTCTTCTTCTTCTTCTTCTGGCTGCTCACATTAGGGGTTGCCACAGCGGACCATCTTTTTCCATATCTTTCTGTCCTCTGCATCTTGTTCTGTTACACCCATCATCTGCATGTCCTCTCTTACCACATCCATAAACCTTCTCTTAGGCCTTCCTCTTTTCCTCTTCCCTGGCAGCTCTATCCTTAACATCCTTCTCCCAATATTCCCAGCATCTCTCCTCTGCACATGTCCAAACCAACGCAATCTTGCCTCTCTGACTTTGTCTCCCAATTGTCCAACTTGAGCTGACCATCTAATGTACTCATTTCTAATCCTGTCCATCCCCATCTTTAACTCTGTTACCTCCAGCTCTGTCTCCTTCTTTCTGGTCAGTGCCACCATCTCCAACCCATATACCATAGCTGGTCTCACTACCGTCCTGTAGACCTTCCCTTTCACTCTTGCTGATACCCATCTGTCATAGATTACTCCTGACACTCTTCTCCACCAATTCCACCCTGTCTGCACTCTCTAAAAATCAAATAGTTACATTAGGAGAACTGACAACTGAATGTCTTTGAGGACAAAGTAAAAAAATCAAATATATGCCTGGTTTTTCTGAGCATAACATTAGCCAGACCAGCAACTGTTTACAAGAGGATTTGTAAAATAAAGACTAGCTGTCATATATACTGTAGGACTCTTATTTTTGAGAAACAGAGGTTTGGAACAGAAACAAAGTGATGAAGGTTATATGGTAGAGTTGTGTTATATAATTTCAAAACAGGTTAGATTTAAAAATTAAAGCGATGTGAGTGAGATAGGTGATTAGAAAATACAGAGTTCACGTTCATTAAAAATATAGTTGTGTTTGTGAATATTTCTTTTGCATTTGGTGATAATGCAATTGTAACCTCCTTTGGCCAAAGAGGGTCATTTTTGGAAGTCATGGGCTTGCTGTGCCATTTCAGCGGAAAGCAAGAAAACACCAGGCTTGAATAACAAAGAGAATAATTGTAACAAGATACTGTATCATACTTTTAAAAAGAATATTGGATAGGTTGTGATGGACTGTCAAAAGTAATATACTTCAAAGGGGATGTGGATGCAACTACTACGGGTGACAAACCCAATTCATGGGTTTGATACATTGATACATTTTCGAGACAAGAGATTTAATGTTCAGTGGGTGGAGGGCTGAGGGGGACTGACAGCTGTTTGTTTTATTTACCAGACCTCAATTTTCTTTATTTTGACAGAGCCACTACGTGGAGTTTTAGAAGGAATTGGTGCTGGCATGTTCCTTATTTTAATGCTGATTTTAGTAACGGCATTGCTGATCTGTCGTCAAAAAGCTAGGAAAGTGTAAGTATCTGATATGATAACTTTTTTTTATATTGAATTTATGTTATTCATTAATACCCAATAGAAGCCATGATGGTAGTTAATGCTGAACAGAAAGTATGTGGCATTTTAGTATAAAACCATACCTGTATAGAGCGAGGAAGATATAGGTAGAGGTTGTGGACACTTTTTGTGACTGAAGACAGAGAAGAAAATTAAAATTAGTCAAAACCTTTTATTGATACATACCAGGCAAGGGTAAAATGTCAGAGAAACACAGTCCTAGGACACCGCGCTTCATCTGCCTCGAGCGCAGATGTCCTTGTTCTTTTATACCTTTCTAATCTCCTGATCGTTGACCACGTAAGCAAAAAATAGCGTCCTGACTCATTGTACTTTTCCAATTTTGTAAAGTCATTACCCTAAAGGTATATTTTCTTGTCACACACATCATCAAAAGAAAACTTCCAGAAAGTATACATGCTTCTTGTCACGTACGCAAAACACAAACAAGTTTCATCATTCTGTCCTATTTTCTGTACACACATACATTTTGTTCAATTACATCTTTTTATGTTTTCACACTCCTCCCTTTTTGAACAAAATGATGTGGGCAATATAATTCTATCTTGAAATGGTTGATGAAGGGGAAGGGGGAGAGAAAGTGGAAGAAACTATACGAGACATGCGCTCCTCATGTAGCATATATGCCCTTTCCATAGAGGCGGTAAAGTACTTAGATATTATATAGCGAAACAAAGGGATAATACAACAACCAAATAGGAGGAGGAGGCAAAATGTCACAACCAAAGAAATGAAAACAGATCTTATCCATTGTCCCCAGGATCCGAAGGAGGATGTAAACCACTGATCCCAAGGATTTGTAATGCCAGAATTAGTGGAAAGTTCTTTAGAGAGAGCAGTGAGGCCTGCCAATGCACGAGTTATTGATCCATCTGGCGCGGTATTATTTGGAATATATGTACAACAAGCATCACCAAACATAGCACAGACACCTCCCTTTTCCGCAAGTAACATGTCCAAGGCTAGACGATTTTGCCAAGTCATCAGCCGGCAGCAACTTGATCCCTAGCTTTAAATCTGTCTGGGACACCCCTAGGGACTCCAATAGCATCTATGTATACTCCAGGGCCATGTAAGGAGATATTAGTAGGCGTATGGAAAAGGGAGCGGGTATGTCGGAAATAAAAAGGAGGTGTGGAATAATATGGGGAGTGAGAGGGAGGTAAGGATAGAAGTCTAAAAGACATAACTAATTGGATTGGAGCACAGGTACCAGACCAGTTAGGGGGAAGGGTGGCAAATAATTTGGACCTACGACACATCCACCAAATATCTGATCTAGGAGTGGTTTGGGAGAGAAGAAAGGAAGACAGAACGGTGTTCAGAGAAAAGTTAACCGGAAAAGTTTGAGAACAGAAAGAAAATGGTAAATCTCCTACCCATGTCGTTCCATAAGATTTGAAACATGTATAATTTCCTTCGTGAGTTTGAAACATAGGGGTATCCATGTGACGGGTGGGGGGAAAAAGAATAGATAGATTAGAACACTTTGAACCAGAGAGGGGTTTCTTGGAAGTAGTGAATAAGTACAGAAGGCAGGGCAACCCCACGGGGTCAGAAATGTTAGATAATGGGAAAGGGACTGTAGCTAAATGGGGACGGGCTGCAGCGCACACATAACAATGAGAACGATTAACTTGCTTAGCTGAATAGAGAACCCACTGCAACCATCTATTCTGATCTCCATAACCAGTTTCTACTGAAAAAGTGGATGAAAGGGTAGAAATATTCATAATCTTAACAGGAGAAAAATCTGAACCAAAAGTTGGGGAGATGGGTGTGTGTGCCAGAGAATGAGGGGTGTTAGTAACAGGATTGTCAATCTTAATTAGAAATTTCCCCAAAGGGTCTGTTCCAGATACATATGCCCCTAATACACAAATACCTGAGTCATGTAAAGAGGGGTTCTTCAAAGTAATGATCAAGGGGTTACAATGGTTGTCAGCACATTCATGAGAGGCATGTCCTTTTATGATAGAAAACCGATTTTTCAAACCGTATTTTTGGGCCTCAAAAGGTTGATAACCCCAGTCCTCAGTTCCAGTGTTAGCAAAAACCCATTGCCAGTTGTCGCAGTCACTTCCCCTCATACACACGTATTTGTCAGATCCGGTCCACTGGGCTTGTCGACCAGTCCCACAGTTGATAATAGAGCAGAAATCAAACTGCACTGATGTGGTAATTCCCAACGGGAAAGTCAAGGTGACCAGGGCAGTAGACAAGGGAAAAGAAAAACATAGTAGCACAGCAATCAAGGGTGCCATCTCTTGCAATGTGAGGCGTGAATCCAGGCAGGCAGTCCTTCAACTTTCACGGCGTGTGGTGTGGATAGAAGAATTTGGAATGATCCTCTCCACCTAGGCTGATGCCAGTGTTTCCTCCGAGTATCTCGAACCAGGATCCAGGTGCCCAAAGGAATTGGTAAATCCTTGGAAAGGGGGCTGGTCCTCCAGGTTCGATTAACCTGCTGGTGGATTTCCTTCAACGAGGTTCGCAAACCTGCAAGACTAGAGAGAAGATCATTGTCCACAGTATGCAAATTCACATTACAACCATGCCAACGGGCATGGGACGTCCGGTCAGAATCTCAAACGGCGATAGTCCCAGTTGTCGGTGTGTCCGTCCCCTTAGTCCCATTAAAGCTAAGGGTAGTGCATCCGGCCATGATAAATTAGTTTGTTCACAAATTTTTGCGAGTTTAGCTTTTATAGTGCCATTGCATCGTTCTACGATGCCTCCGCTTAGGGGATGGTATTCACAATAGCCAGGTGGTTAATTCATTTATAATGGAGTTCACAAAATGAGTGCCATTATCTGTTTGTAACTTTTGAGGGATACCCCATCTTGGAATAATCTCTTTAATTAGTGCTTTAGCTACTGTTTTGGCATCGCTGTGTTTTGAAGGGAAAGCCTCTATTCATCGGGAGAACACATCGACAATCACAAGACAATATCGGTACCCTTTAGACGGGGTTAGTTCAATGAAATCCATTTGGAGGTGTTCAAACGGACCCATTGGATTAGGGGTAACGGCGGGACTTACCTGGGTACCTTTTTCCCACATTAAACTTTTGACATATTGCACAGCATCTACAAAATTGCTCTGCATATGTAGAGAAACCTACAGCTTCCCAATGTTTTTCAACATCTCGAACCATGGCATCTCTTCCTGCGTGATCGAGGCCATGGGCGATTTTTGCCATTCCTGGGAAAGAGGCTTTTGGGAGAAAAGGTTTGTTAGTGTGTTTATGAGTCCAGACTCCATCAGAGAGGGACCCTTCTTTGGACCATTTTCTCCTTTCGATATCCGTGGCTGCATTCTGTAAAGAAATAATTTGATTATCAGGGTCCTGGTCATTTCTCTGTTGGAATAAAGAAATTGGTGTGTTATTATATGCAGCCTCTTTAGCAAAGTGGTCAGCTAATTCATTCCCTTTGCTAGCAGGATCCTGTTTTCCTGTGTGAGCTTGACATTTAACAATCGCTAGCTCCGATGGTTTGGTTATAACTTCTAAAAGGGATTCGATCAATTTCTGATGTTGGATGGGTTTGCCAGTACTGGTCTTAAGTTGTGCTTAAAGGTTATCTATGCAACATACTTAAACGCGTCTTTTCCTTCATGCTTATTATTAACAAGGAAAACATACGTGCTTGAACCTTTATTCGTATCAAGTGTGCTGACCACTGCGTCACCATGCTCTTCCTTTATAGTACCTAAAATACACAACTTCCATTCATATCACAATTAGACACACATTCATATCACAATTAGACACATTCCGCTTATCGCCAAAAAACTTGTCTCCCTTCTCATGTAATATTATTAAAAGAGTATTTTTCCTTCAAACTTGATCAGGGTTTAAAAGGAAAAATATTTTTGTATATTTACAAGCCTTAAACAAAAGTGGAGACATTCATTTGCGCTAAACCAATTACACAAATCGATAATTATCTTTTTCAGTTTTTAGTTAGAGCTCTCCAGTACTGGTCTTAAATCCCCTTAGTTTCCATAGTGTTCCATGATCATGGCAGACTCCAAAAGCATACCTGGAATCTGTATAAATTGTTACGATCTTCCCTTCGGACAGCTGACATGCTTGAGTGAGTGCTACGAGTTCAGCTGTTTTGTGCACTTAGCTTGATGAAATTTGATTTGCCTCCAGCAGGCGGTCCCCTTGGACCACTGCGTAACTAGTTGAGATGTGAAGTTTTTGCTTGTACTAGGATAGAATGTACAGCGTGAGGCACTTTAACTGTTAGGGGGCTCATGAGAACTACATCCGTGCTTGCTAATACAGCTTCTGTTGTTGCAGCCACAGCACGAAGACACGGAGGAAGTGCTGCAGCCACTGGATCCAGTTTTGTTTTAGAAAAAATAAGTCACCGGTCTTTGTTTATCTCCATGTTGTTGCGTCAGTACTGCATTCATAAATCCCTGCTTTTCGTCCACGAACAAAGTGAATGGACGAGAATGATCAGGCAAACCTAGCGTGGGCGCAGATAAAAAAAGTAGCTTTGAGGTCACAGAGAGCCTTCTCAGCCAATTGTTGCAACGGCTGTGCTCTTTCAGTAAAATTTAGAACCCACTGTCTGCAGTAGCCCAGAATACCTAAAACAGACATAACCTGTTGTTTTGTTTAGCTGCAGCTTAACCTTAGAAACTTTATGGCCATTTTCCCACAGAAACAGCAACAATTTCTGGGTGTCTATTGTACAATTTTCTTCCGTCGCGATGTCATCTACATACTGTATCAATGTACTACCTCTTTCCGGCCAAAAGCCGTCCAAATTTTTTGGGCAAGAGCTTAACCAGAAACACAAAGGGCTTCTCTGTATCCCTGAGGCATGACGGTCCATGTCCATCGGCGGTACCGCGTTTGACGAGATCGGGATGTACGGCGGAGATGCCAGCCTCTGCTTCGGGAGACAAAGGATATTGGGCACGGTGCGAGCGGAAGGAGGATTTCGGGTGGATCACCAGAGGCTCACAATGGGCTATCCTTTGAAACACTACTTTAGTTATTAAATGGTCAGGAGTATCAAAAATACCTGGAGTAACTTGTAACCAGTCTGTTCTTTCAAGGCATTTTTCCACCCATGGTCCTATTTTCTCCCATTTAACAGTGTGTGATTTAGCTAAGGAAAAAAAATGAGGCACTATTTTGCCAAGATAATATATGTGCTGTGAGCATGTAAAATGAACAGAAGCAGCTGCCTTTGTGGATGAAATAGAAACACAGTAGATGTGAAGGGTTTCGGGGCAAATACCAGAAGTAAGGAAAGATTCTAGCCAGGTGGTGTCTACCTCTATAGGGAAGTATTGGGCAGTACAGTGTAAAATGTCAGGGGCCTGTAAATTGGGAAAAAGACAAGGGGAAAAAGAAATGTAGGGCTTTGAGGAGAATGGTGTGTGGGGAAATATCTAAAAGAGGGTTTGGGGTAAGGGGTAATTTGACACAACAACTTGGGGGTTGAACAAGGTATGTCCGCCAGGACGTGACTGGACTTGAAGAGGTTTTGATACTTGAAGAAGGTGAGGTTGTCCAGAAGCAGTAAGCACAGTAACAGTTTCGTTCGAGGTAGGGACCTTTGCCAGCGAGCGAGTGGCACCAGTGTCGATTAAGAAAACAGTCTCAGTGCCATCAACGAACAATGTCAGTAAAGGATCAGTCTCTGAATTATGGGTGAGCAAAGGTAGTTGAAAAGAGTGGCTGGAGGTCCCAGCGTTTTCCTATGGCCAGTATTGTTAGTCAGGGGTGTCAGAGAAAACAGGTGGAATAAGGGGAGGTGGGGGCTGTTGCTGTCTGTGAGGGCACTCCCGACGAAAATGTCCAGTTTCACCACAAGCGTAGCAAGAGAAGGAATTAGCATTGGAAATAAAGGGAGAGGGAATAAAAGGATTCTTAGTGTGGTCAACAGGAGGAGCTCTAAAACCACCTCTTCCTCGTCCTCGTCCCCTTCCTCTAAAGCCATATCCTCGACCTTGGTCAGGAGCATTCCTGGTATAATAGTTCATCTGTGCTGCCAATAATTTGGCATGAGAGTCCGATTCGGCATGTTCAGCATGTCGTTTGACTTCATCAAACGTGGCACTTTCCCACTCAATACAGGAAGTGCGGACCTTGTTTTGTATATCAAAGCGCAAACCGGAAACAAAAGGTGGAACTGCAGCTCGGGTGCGGTCATCAGCATTTCCCAAGCCCGAGTGATTAGCCATAAGGTCTTGAATCCTATGTGCCCATTCATCAACCGTCTCGTCTCTTTTTTGTTTTGCAGCAGAAATAAGGGACCAGTCCGTTTCTTTTTTTATATTTTTCTGCAATATTTTGTCTCAACGCCTCCCATTGTGGGTTAAATTCGCCTTCTCCACCTATCCCCTGTCCTCGAGTTAAAGCTGGGTTCCATACCCATGGAACGTCATTGCGGACATCCCTGCTAACAGTGGCCCATGTGGTCCCAAACTTTCGACGAAGTACCTGGGTCCATTCAGCAGCATTAGGCTTATACATGCTATCTAACTGATCAAGTTGTTCAACAAATTTTAGTCCTCCTACTTCCTTTGGATCTGGAAGTGCATTCACGACATCTTTTAGTTCTTGGATGTCCCAATTCCGATTTATCATAACTGTTGTGGGATTTTGTGGTCCAGCTGGATGGGCAGGGTTATAATGGGGATTGGGAACTTCTATTAAAGGGCAAGTAAGTGAAGGATTAGAAGAGAAAAAAGTTGGAGCTGGTTTGTGACTTCGAGTGCATTTGGAGACGGGGGTTTGTCTAGTACAGGGTGAGTCATAGTGATCTGTGCCTGGGGAATCATCAGGGGAAACTTCTGCTAGTTGTAGTGCAGGGGGGGGCAATCGGAATGGGGGATAGAGGAGGGGATAATAGAGGTGCCTGAGGTTGGTTCTGAGGAGGGGAAAAAAATAATAGGATAAATCTAAACCTGTAATTCTATTCTATAAATTTTCTAGGAGACCCATTTTTACGGGGCGTCTGTTGATCCTCCGAAAATAATTCTTCCAGCATTAATGATTTTTGATCCCCCTGTGCGGCGATTAACAGGCTTACTGCTAGTGATCCCATTATGTTCCCTTGCCCTCCCGGGTCCTGTATTTAATTTTCCAACTATATACTGATTCGCCTAATCCCTTGTGTACGTATGAATCAGCGAGGCATTAAGTGTGCCACTCACTAAACCTAAACTGTTCCCTTCTTAGTTTCAAGGGGAGACACCTAACTATCGGTCCTGATCCAGTTCCCAGGAGAACACGGTTTTGTTGCTTATTCCGTATGTAGATTTATTTATTTTTCCATAGCGCTACATATCTTCCATAGCTACATATCTTCCATAGCGCTACGTGTCATTCCGTTCCTAACAGCAATCCTGCAATCTATGCTCTTTTCGGTTTATATTTCCATACCACCCCGTTACTCGTCCCGTTAGCCTGTCCGCTCACATCCCCGGATTCCAGCTCAGGTGACTTCGTGTCCGATTCGGTTCAGCAGAATACTACATCAATACGTCCAGCCAAGTCTAGGATATGGGTGAGGCCAGTATCCTTTCGTCAGACCTTTCGTATGCGTCAAACTGCTTGGGTCAAGTCTCCATCACCTTAAGCAACCCGTTGAGATATGAGTATGACTAGACGGTCAACAGGAAACTCGCCCTCCCGTTATTTAGAAAATAAAAAAAATGTTCGGAAATCCCCCGGTGCTTACCCCAGCCTGGAAGTGTGCAAGCTCTGTCTGGAAATCCGTTCAGTCACCGTGGATGTAGCAAAGAGGAGACCAGGGGCTCCTCACGCAAGAACTGTTTCAGGACAGGGCAGTCCTAACTTTTGCCGGAGCTGCATGCTCTGCTGCCGGAGCTCAAGTTAACGGCAGTCCGCTGGTAAGACGGATCACTGAAATGGTCTCGCCGGAGGAGTCGACCGGCCGTCTCTTGCCCCACGTTGGGCGCCAAAAACTGTGGACACTTTTTGTGACTGAAGACAGAGAAGAAAATTAAAATTAGTCAAAACCTTTTATTGATACATACCAGGCAAGGGTAAAATGTCAGAGAAACACAGTCCTAGGACACCGCGCTTCATCTGCCTCGAGCGCAGATGTCCTTGTTCTTTTATACCTTTCTAATCTCCTGATCGTTGACCACGTAAGCAAAAAATAGCGTCCTGACTCATTGTACTTTTCCAATTTTGTAAAGTCATTACCCTAAAGGTATATTTTCTTGTCACACACATCATCAAAAGAAAACTTCCAGAAAGTATACATGCTTCTTGTCACGTACGCAAAACACAAACAAGTTTCATCATTCTGTCCTATTTTCTGTACACACATACATTTTGTTCAATTACATCTTTTTATGTTTTCACAAGGTTTAACATGGAATCAAGCTAGCAAAGCTGACAGATTAGCAAAATAATTAAATAGTATAAAAATGATTATTCATAGTAACATAAGTAAACAGGTTTAACTGGTGGAACATTAATAGTTGTCTAAAGACATTGAGAACTAGAATCAGAAGTCAGCATTTTTTTGATCACAATATTGTTTGGAAGGTTTTCCAACAGACCAAAATCAGAAAAATGTGTGCTAATAAGTGGATGCCTGCTTTATTTTTTGCACAGAATAACAATGTTTTTAAATTTACAAGAGGTGTACAAATTGTGGAAAGCTGAATCTGTCACCCCAATTGCTAAAGCTTTAGACTGATTTACTTTAGACTGACTGATAGACTTTAGACTGATTTAATTAACTTATTTTATGATGAAAGACATAGTGAAGAGATAGCTACTACTCAGAGTTGAAGTAAAAAACTGCCTTCCAAGGGTAATATTTATAGACTAGAGCAGAACATTTACCATCAAAGCTAATCACCAAGCAGTTAGAACTGGGACAAAGTTCCACCCCCTGCAATTCTATTATAGTCTTTATAACTTGCAAAGACCAGTATGTGAAGATTGGAAGGATTATTTCCTTTACATTTCACACATCACAACAACACCTTATAGGTTAGTGTGCTGAGCCCACTGCTGTGATCCTTGTTCAGCTATGACTGCATGGCTAGATACAGTAAAAAATTTGTCATAAAATCTACTGATGACATTACCATCATAGACTTGTGCATCAACAATAATGCTGTAAATTTCTTGTAGTCACCATCACTGATGACATGAAGTGAGCACAGCACATCTTAACTATCAGCAAAATGATGTCTGAGGAACAGACCAAATGTTTAAGTTTATGCTCACCCACTTCTATAAGTATCCTGGAGTCCATCCTCACTGGCTACATTATATTCTGTTACGGCACCAATATAGTTCACAAATACAAAGCACTGCAAAGGGCGTTGAAGTTGGCACAGAACATTGCTGGCAAACAGCTCCTTTCTATTGAAGACATATATAACACATACTACAAAAAGAAAGCAAATATTAGGGATATCTGCCATTCTGCTGATTCAATTTTCTCCATCTTCTGTTTTGGTAAATAGTATAGGACCATTAGCACTTGCACCACAAGATTCAGGGATAAATTTTACCCCCCAGTTAATAAGGCTATTCAAAAAGTGCTTAAACTGTGTCAGTTGAGGGAAGGACAAGTTTCAAATAGAAGGTTGGGATGCCAACTGGTCCCCCCAAGTTACTTGAAACATAAAAAAAAAAAAAAAAAAAAAAAAACAATGAGCACATGTTAGCACTGAATTTATAATTGTTAAGTCTTTAGCCATTGGCATCACAGCAATAGGCTCTGTAGAGTGGATCACATGTCCATATGTTGGTACACTTATCTCCTGAATAAGAAAAATCTGACCAAAAATACAGTATTTTTTAGGTCCCTGGAAGTTCGTTGTAACGGAATTTTACCTGTATTGAAGTTGGAATGTTGTATAAAGAGGTGCCTATTACAGAGTATTATTTTTCTTTTTACAGAAATGTACAAGAGAGGCCAATTGCCAGAATGAGTGCTCGACGAGAGAGGCCCGTATCTGTTAGCTTACACTTGGGAATAAAAAGGTAAAAACAGCAGATCTCCATATTGCATTTTTATCTCCAAATAAATTTTTTTTACTGTACTTAACAGTGCAGTTAAAAGCATACAGTATGTTGCTAGTCCCACTGATGCAGAAATGTACAACAAAAATGAACACGAAAGAAGCCCATAGCAGAAACAATTTCAGCAAACTTGATGACAGTGTTTGTATCATTCTTAGAAATAATCATGCATTAGTGGAAAAAACAGCAATGGGCTGAGAGTACACACCTAGAATGTTCCATTACTCACAGTAAAACAGTTTTATCTCTCAAGCCTGACAGACCGGAAGTCCCAGATCCATTTACACCGGTTGGGCTTTCAGTCCAGGGACCCTGAGTTTCACTACTAGTTTCACTGTATGAAATGGTACTGAATGCTAAAACAGAGTAAAAAAAAAACATCCTTCTTACGTAAGTCTTACTCTGCCAAAGTGCTAAATGGGTGGCTGCAAAATTATTTTACAAATTAGAAATTAGTAAGCCACTTCCATAAAGTATGTTTTATTTGAAAGTCAATCAATACATTAATAAAGTTATAAAATAAACCTCTTTCCCGTTGAATAAGTGAATATTTTTGTAGGCCCTGTGTTCAAATAATATGAGATGGACTCTTATGAGTCTATATCATTATAATGGTATCTCATGTAACTATAGTAACTAATCAATTGATATTGATTGTTCAGATTATTAGCTATACGCTTTAAAATACGTCACCAACAGATCAGATCCTGGAAGATAACTAATAACCTAAATAACTTAATGTAATTTTGTGCCATTTCCATTGCTTAGTCTTCACTATTGTATTCACTAGCCTTAAACCAAAGTAGCAGTACTGTCACAAGGTTAAAAAGAAAATATGTTTGTATAAAACATGTCCCTGAGTCACTAATTTCTTAGCAGTGAAAGGAAGACAGACTGCAGAAAAAAATTAGTCTGACAGATCCTATCACTAGCATAAAAGGTAAACAGTAAACCTACCTAGACCACCGTGTAAGTTCTTATTTCACTCTGTGACTCTTTGCAGGAAGTGTGAGCACCTGTCTATTTTCAGTAACCCCTAATAGGTTTAAACACTACAGTGCTATAAAAGAAATAATGAAAAATGCCTTGAAAAGCAAACAAGAGAAAACAAACAAAATTCACAGAAAATAATGTGCAAATTGCACATTATTTTGATAACTGAATGGAGTCTGGTATTGCCAGAAAGATTGGGAGAGCTGACAATTTAACCATTCCTGCATGTCTGTTCATATAGTGTCCCTTAAATTCCGTGACAGCCATAATGAATCTCTTTAAAGCAGTGAGAGATCTTCAGCAAACAAAACAAAAAAAAATAATGTACTAAGCAATATGAAAAATGCAATTGAATAGTTGTAAACTGTGACACTTACAAGAGATTATTGATCTGTCTACTTTTAAACGTAAAGTAAAATATATCACTACATCCTGTCTTGAATTCTAAAAACTGATATGGACAGTAAGGAATTAATAATGGTGTTGGTTTTTTTTCCCCATTTTTAGCAGTCGACGAATCTCCAGGTACTGTTTATTTATTTTACTTTAAATAACATATACTGCATAATCTTACACTTTTCTGTATCTTCACAAATACATTTTATTGTTTCAGTCCAATTAAAATTGAGGAGTTTGATATTCATTTCACCAAACTTCAGGCAGATTCAAATTATCTTCTCTCTGAAGAATATGAGGTAAAAATCTTACCTTTTTTAACTAATCATGTTTTCTAGTATTACAGCTATATATAATTATATATCCATTACTTTTGATAGGATCTTAAAGATGTTGGACGAAACCAGTCTCTAGACACAGCACTTTTGCCTGAGAACCGAGGGAAAAACCGATACAACAATATACTCCCATGTAAGTTTTATGGTTTTATACCTCTTTTATTGTATCCTTGTATTGTATACAAAACCTACAAACATCCTCCTGTATACTTTAAATCATCTCTAGAGTAATTATAATAGCACTGTGAGCATTCACACTTTAACAGATTTCAGCCTCTTCATACTGTATTGTACAAATGTTCGAATTGTCCTTGGCAACCTAATGAGATAGAGATTGCACTTTTCATTCCCTCTTAGCCTTTCTGCTCGTAAACACCACCCATCACTACTACCAATTGGATGGTTTATTTAGGTAAAACAGTGGAAGGATTATAACTAAGCCTTAATATTAAGTGGCAAAAGTGGAGGGCCAGCGCATCTGCCTAACCCTGTATCCCTAAACCAGTCCTCTTCTAGAACTGGTGTCCTTCGGTTATGCATACACATCACTTCATTTGCAAGGATTTAGTGTAGTGCTTGGCATGTGGCAACTTCAAGTTTTGTTTTTTTGTAACTTTCTGGATTTTCTTTATTTTTTTAAAATATAATAATAACTTATATATTATAATAATTTTAAAATATTAAAATCCATGGTTGGTTGAATCCCCAGATGCAGAGAGCTGACTGTATATACTGTATGTGTAGTGATCATTTGCAATATCCTTGTAAAACAATTAGAATTTCTTGATCCAGATTTCATATGTCCTATTCCAGAACAGTATTTAATGATATTTGACATTCTTCGACTCCAGAAGGGAGGCGGAAGGCCATGTCATCCATTAAATAAATAAACAGTGAAACATTTTTTTATAAATAGTGAAATGTTTTATGAAGATTCTTCATTTTTTTAAATTTCATACAATATAATTTTTACATCATTATTTATTTAACTTCTACAAAGTACAGGCTGCCATTGAAAAAGTAAGTTAAAAATGCCACAAAAAGGTGGAGTGACCAAATAGCAATGTTTTTAGATTATAAAACACAAGGTCCTGAATGCGTTATTTGAGCTGGCTATGCTAATACTGCAGAAAAGTAAACTACATTTCACTGTTCATTTGTAATATGTAATAGTATTACTCACTTTGGATAAATGTGTTAGATAAATAATAAATAAATATAATAAGTATAAATAAATATGTATTCATTTGCAATTTGTTTCAGATGATTCCACCAGGGTCAAGCTATCATACATTGATGATGATCCATGTTCAGACTACATTAATGCCAGCTATGTACCAGTAAGTGTTTGTATTCATTGTAGTTATTAGGAAGATTTTACAGTTTTCTATCCTTTGCACAGTATCACTCACTAAATATATAAGAAATTCTGTAAACGAGAAGAGACCTTTTAAGTTTTGTTTGTCTCATTTATTTTTCTGGTATGTTTATTAAGTCATTTCTGATATTTCTGTTGTGCAACCCCTTTGACTTTTGAGTCTGTCTAGGTGCATGTTTATGGCTAGACTTTTGTGTTTTGTGTTTGCGTTTATATGCTAATGATCATGTGGTTCATAACTTTGTTGTTCTTTTCTTTTCCTTTTATCTTTTATACAGTACTTTGGTCAACAAAATATTATTTTTAAATGTACTCTGCGATTAAAATTTGCCTGATTGCTTGCTTTGTGTAAATATATAGTTCTTTGTTTCTATTAATTTGCCTTTGAGACATACGAAGGATTCTTTGTTGAAAGGGAAGGAGATATAACACCCTCAGGTCATAGCCTATAATCCTTTCTCAGGAATTAAAATTTATTAAAAGCACAATGTGTATAGGCAGTGTCTTATACTAAAATGGAAACATCTCTGCAATGCATCACTATCTCAAACCATGAATGTATTAGAAATGTTGACCTTGGAGATAGATACAATAATGCCTGTTTTTTTGTTTTACTTTTATTAGTAATTTTTTTTACCTTACTATAACAAGTATGGTCCCAAGGTGTCACACATTGCATGGCTGCACTCAGGTCCTAATTTGGGATCCTGAGGTGATTCGTCATGTGGTGGGTGCAGCAACGCACTGTATGAATAGTAAATTTAAACAGTTCTGTCTAATGATTTTAACATTGAGTACTTTTACCACTACAGAATATTCTGAATAGTTAGATGTAGGTATCCCACAATTATTTTAAAGTGCTTTGGATTGAAAATAATCCTGACATTATAATAAAAATATCTTCATATGTAATTTTACATATTCAGGTTCCAATAAGAATGTGTCACTTTGTAACATCACATATTTAAATTATAGGCATTATTACAACTGAAGATATTCATCTAGGCTTAAATTACCTTACCCTGAATGGTCCATTGCAGGAATGTGGTGGAGAGGTGGGGCTCAACACCATAGCATCTGGTAAAAGGCAAGAACCTTTCGTGGATGTTAGATCATTACTCATACATAGAAAATTTACACTTGGCTGTTAATCTCACATACAGTATATGTGTTTAGGATGTGAGAGGAAATTAGAGTATTTAGACAAACCTAGTGGATCTGTATGAGGATGTGGAAAATCCAAACAGATCATGAGGTGAATTTTGGGAATCAAATATTTTAGTCCTTATGAGGCAGCACCTTTAATCTCTGTTGCTCTTTGACATACATTTAGACTATTTAAATTAACAGTTTTTATTTTAAAGTCAAAAAAATTTATTTATTTTTTTTCTTACTGCAGGGTAATAACTTTCGGCGAGAATATATTGCCACACAGGGTCCTCTGCCAGGTACAAAAGATGACTTTTGGAAAATGGTCTGGGAACAAAATGTGCACAATATTGTTATGGTGACCCAGTGTATAGAAAAAGGACGGGTATGTTGTTTCAGTGTGATATTGTTTGTTTGTTTTCTTATTTCTTCTTTTGATTTGAAATACATGCAAATAATCATTAACTACAGTCATCAACCATTCCAGTATTATTATTGTAATTTCAATTATATTAGTATATACTGTAATTATGCTATTAAAATTGTTCCTGATAAAACTAATATCTTCTATGTACTATACTTCTGTATATTCAATGCTGGCTGATCTCTTTAATGCAGGTGAAGTGTGATCATTATTGGCCTTTTGATCAGGATCCTCTTTATTATGGAGACCTTATTGTTCAGATGTTATCAGAATCAGTTTTACCAGAGTGGACCATTCGGGAGTTCAAAATTTGTAATGTAAGTTCCTTTTTTAATTATTACCTGTTGCACTAAATATTCATGTATATGCCATATTTCTTCATTCAATACTATCCAACTATCCAGCCATCCATGTAAAGCTAAGCTAATTAAAAGGGCAGGCTCAGTTACAGGACACACTCTGGACCTCCTGGAGGTTGTACCAAAGGAGAGAATGAAAACAAAAATAAGTGCCATTATGAACATCACACATCCTCTCTCTGACATACTAACACTGAGGACTTTCAGTAAATGAATCATTCATCAGAAGTGTGTCAAGAAACACTACTGAAGCTCCCTTATATGAACAGCAATAAGCCTGCATAATACCTCACTGGGACTGTGACAGTCAAGTCAGGTGTTTTTCTTTCTTTCTAAATTTTCTTCCTTTTTAGTCATTCTTGTGTGTGTTCATATATATAAATCTGTCTATTTATGTATTCATTTAAAGAGCTCCTGTAAAAAGCCAAATAAAGTTCTGCCTGTATATTTAGAATTTTTAAAAATGTTCTGATTGCTTACATTAATTCAATCATGGACTACACAGTTAGTCACTATATACTTAAAAATATGATGAGTCACTTGGCAAAAGAAGTAAATAGATCTTTAATAAGATAATTATAAAAAAACAACACAAATCCATAGAAGAATTACATAAGAAGAATTAATGGAGAGTTTTGGAGTAATGGAATCAAAGTCAGTCTCTAAATACTATCAAAATTGTATAGAAACTGTTTGCAAGTATACCCACAGGCAACACACTTTAGAAACTGTTATATTTTAAGGAACTGGCAAAGATTATTCCCAGTCAATCACAAGGTATCAGAAATTGACATTTTTCAGCCATCTAAACAATTTTTTAACACATACACCTATCTATTGAAGATTACCTGTAGCAGGGTGTTATCAACCATTCCCCATAATATATACAACCACCAACTCTTTCTACTACTTATCATTCCATTTCTGAAAAACTACATTCTATCTACCTCACCATTTCCACAAACTGCACATTCCTGGACTTCATGCTGTTTTCTTATTGCAGTTGCATGTAGCTATCTAACCAGTATTAAGATTTTTGTCATAAGAATAAAAAAGATGATTCTCTGAGCAACACAGAGGCATCATAGGTCTTAGAGATGCTTTTCATAGATACTCATATATATGCCTTCGTTAAAGTGAACTAAATTGTTTCCTATTCTTAATGCTTTTTTCTTTTAGCAGTAGTTTTTACTGCTTTTTTGTTGTCAAAATCTTTACAAAAAAATTCCTAAATTATTATGTTGGTTCTGCCACCTGGAATTTATTTTTGGAATTACTTAATGATTTCTCCATTTTCCACATTTACAGTCTTCCAGCAGTCTTGAATGAATTTTCAACAAAAGACTTAACATTGCTTTTTAAGAAACCAAAACTTTTTTATTACACTGCTACAAAAAACAATTAATTTTTCAAAGTTTTTTAAATCCATTGTGAAAAAACCTCAAGAACAACAAAAAAGGTTTAGTATAGGCACCCTGTATACTTGAAGATATGCAAAGAATTTGAAGAAAATAATGTCTTTACAGAGCAGGTTCAATACAGAGCTGAATAACATGACACAAAATGGCATTTATAAAGGCTTGAGGGAGGAAGTGAGGTCATCAGAGTCAGGACTAGAAGTGAAGTTGTCAGGCAAGACTTCCTTCTGATGGTCTGCAGAGAAGGAAAGAGAGGAAGTGTTATCTGGCAGTGCCAACCCTCAGACTGGCATATAATCACACTTATCTGAGCCTGCAAACTGTTTCCTAATTGTACACCATAGATACAGTCATATGAAAAAGTTTGGGAACCTCTCTTAATTTTTTAGATTTTTGTTAATCATTGGCTGAGCTTTCAAAGTAGCAACTTCCTTTTAATATATGACACGCCTTATGGAAACAGTAGTATTTCAGCAGTGACATTAAGTTTATTGGATTAACAGAAAATCTGCAATATGCATCATAACAAAATTAGACAGGTGCATAAATTTGGGCACCCCACCATAGATATTACATCAATACTTAGTTGAGCCTCCTTTAGCAAATATAACAGCTTCTAGTTGCCTCCTATAGCCTCCTATGAGTGCCTGGATTCTGGATGGAGGTATTTTTGAACATTCTTCCATACAAAATCTCTCCAGTTCAGTTAAATTTGATGGCTGCTGAGCATGAACAGCCTGCTTCAAATCATCCCATAGATTTTCGATGATATTCAAGTTAGGGGACTGTGACAGCCATTCCAGAACATTGTACTTCTCCCTCTGCATGAATGCCTTTGTAGATTTCAAACTGTGTTTTGGGTCATTGTCTTGTTGGAATATCCAACCCCTTCGTAACTTCAACTTTGTGACTGATGCTTGAACATTATCCTGAAGAATTTGTTGATATTGGTTTGCATTCATCAGACCCTCGACTTTAACAAGGGCCCCAGTCCCTGAACTAGCCACACAGCCCTACAGCATGATGGAACCTCCACCAAATTTGACAGTAGGTAGCAGGTGTTTTTCTTGGGATGCGGTGTTCTTCTTCCGCCATACAAAGCACATTTTGTTATGACCAAATAACTCCATTTTTGTCTCATCAGTCCAAAGCACTTTGTTCCAAAATGAATCCGGCTTGTCTAAATGAGCATTTGCATACAACAAGCGACTCTGTTTGTGACGGGATGCAAAAAGGGCTTCTTTCTCATCGCCCGGCCATACAGATATTCTTTGTGCAAATTGCGCTAAATTGTAGAACGATGTACAGATACGCCATCTGCAGCAAGATGTTCTTGCAGGTCTTTGGAGGTGATCTGTGGGTTGTCTGTAACCATTCTCACAATCCTGCGTATATACTGCTCCAGTATTTTTCTTGGCCTGCCAGACCTGCTGGGTTTAACAGCAACTGTGCCTGTGGCCTTCCATTTCCTGATTCCATTCCTTACAGTTGAAACTGACAGTTTAAACCTCTGAGATAGCTTTTTATAGCTTTCTCCTAAACCATGAGACTGAACAATCTTTGTTTTCAGATCTTTTGAGAGTTGCTTTGAAGATCCCATGCTGTCACTCTTCAGAGGGGAGTCAAAGGAAAACACAACTTGCAATTGATCACCTTAAATACCTTTTCTCATGATTGGACACACCTGTCTATGAAGTTCAAGGTTTAACGAGCTAATCCAACCAATTTGGTGTTGCAAGTAATCAGTATTGAGCAGTTACATGCATTCAATTTTTTTTTATTTATTAATTTTATTGTAATCATTCCATACACTATAGATTAATTCATAACAAAAAAGAATTAAAGACAGATCAAACCCCACCCTTGAGAAGGAGAGCTTAGTGAAAGGAGAATTGCTTAGGGCTTTTTAATAGGGCAAAAATAAACAAAATAAAGGAAGAAATATATATAAGTAAATAAAAAAAAGAAAAAAAAATGGAGAAGGGAAATAAAGCGGTAATAATTATTTCTCTTATTCTAAAATATTATTGATTAGATCCTGCCAGGTTTTGATAAAATTCTGTACAGATCCTCTAACTGAGAATTTGTTTTTTTCCAATTTCAAATAATATAAAACATTGGTTTCCTACTGACTTATCAGAGGAGAGTTAGGATTCTTCCAATTTAACAAAATAAGTCTGCATGCCACAAGTGTAGTGAATGCAATCTCCGTTTGCTTGTCCTTCTCCACTTCAAGACCGTCTGGAAGAACACCGAATAGAGCTGTTAATGGGTTAGGAGGGATTGTGACCACAAGGCTGTCTGAAAGGCACTTAAAAATTTTGGTCCAAAATGATGTTAGTTTGGTGCAGGCCCAAAACATGTGACCCAATGAGGCAGGAGCTTGGTTGCAGCGTTCGCAAGTTGGATCTTGCCCTGGAAACATTTTGGACAGTTTTAAGCGAGACAGATGAGCTTGATATATAATTTTTAGTTGTATAATTCTATGCTTTGCACATATGGAGCTCGAGTGAATTTTCTGCATTGCTACCTTCCACTCCTTTTCTGATATATTGATTAAGAGATCTTTTTCCCAATGTCCTCTTGGGTCTTTGAAAGGTAGGGACTCTAATAAGATTTTATATAATGCGGAAATGGTGTTTAATTCCTTGAATTTGAGCAGTATTTTTTCCAGCATGGTGGAGGGTACGAGGTGGGGAAAATCGAGCAGTTTCTGTTTAAAAAAGTTTCTAATTTGAAGATAGTGAAAGAAATGTGTAGCTGGGAGGTTGAATTTGGAACGTAATTGTTCAAAAGATGCAAATATGTTGTCTATATATAGATCTCTGAGCATTTTAATCCCAAATCTTATCCAGGTATTAAAAACTGGATATGTTTGCGAAGGTTGAAAGAGGTGGTTCTCTTGCAGAGGTGCCACGGATAAAAGATTTTCCATCTTAAAATGCTTTCTAAGTTGGTTCCATATTCTGAGTGAGTCAAGCACAATTGGGTTATTAGTATATTTGCGATAACTTGCATTTATTGGAGCGCAGATCAGGGAATATAAAGAATTACTACAGGATTTTACTTCTATTGTGAACCAAGCCTGTGTATGTTCGTTTTTTTTTGTCCAGGTTTTTATGGCTTGTATGTTTGCTGCCCAGTAATAAAACTGAAAATTAGGTAAAGCTATGCCACCTTCTGCCTGAGGTCTTTGTAGGGTCGCTCTTCGGATACGTGGGTGTTTTGAGTTCCAAATGAATGAGGTTATTGTTGAATCTAATTACTTAAAAAACGATTTATTGATATATATTGGAAGGTTTTGAAATAAAAAAAAGAAGTTTAGGAAGGATATTCATCTTAACAGTGTTAATTCTTCCGGCTAGAGTGAGATGAAGGGTTGATCATCTATGCAAGTCTTGCTTAATTTTTTCCATACAGACGGCAAAATTTTGTTAATAAAGAGCTTTATGTTTACTTGTGATATTTACCCCTAGGTATTTAAACTGATCTGCTATGGTAAAAGGTAGGGTGTCCAATCTAATATTATATGCTTGTGAAAGAGTATACTTTTATTCAGATTAATTCTGAGACCGGATATCTTTTGAAATTCTGTGAGTGCTGTTAAAACTGCAGGCACAGTATTTTCTGGGTCTGATATATATAAAACCATACCATCTGCATATACAGAAATTTTCTGTTCCAGTCCTTCTCTGGTAATCCCCTTTATCTGATGAGAGTTTCGACAGTGAACCGCCAGTGGTTCAATGGCGATTGCAAACAGCAGTGGTGACAAGGGACATCCTTGTCTGTGCCACATTCTAGCTTAAAGTAGTCTGAATAAATGTTGTTAATACAAACTGAAGCTTCTGGATTGGTATACAGTAGTTTGATCCATGCACAAATATTCGGGCCAAACCCAAATTTCTCCAATGCAGTGAAAAGGTAGTTCCATTCAATCATATCAAATGCTTTTTCTGGGTCTAATGATAGTAATATCTCTGGGGTGTTTGATTTTGCTGGTGAATATATTACATTAAACAGGCGTCGGAGATTGAAAGATAGGTGTTGGCCTTTAATAAATCCAGTTTGATCCTGTGATATTACCGAGGGCAGCACTTTCTCCATCTTTCTAGCTAGAATTTTTGAGAGTATCTTAACATCATTATTGAGGAGTGAAATTGATCTATATGATGCACATTGTAACAAGTCCTTATTTTGTTTAGGAAAGACGGTGATTAATGCTTGACGAAATGTTTGAGGTAGTATTTGGTTGTCTCTAGCTTCTGTAAGTGTTGCCAATAAGAGAGGAGCTAGCTGAGTGGATAATTTCGTATAAAATTCTACAAGGTAACCATCTGGGCCTGCTGATTTCCCGCTTTGAAGTGATTTTATGGCATCTAGTAATTCTGATAGCGTCAGAGGTTTATCCAGTTCCTCAGCACTTAAAGCATCTATTTGTGGCGTCTGTAATGTATCCAGAAATGCATTAGATTGTGTGTTGCCTTCTTTGAACTCAGTAGAATATAAGGATTTATAATAATCTCTAAATGTGTGCATTATATTTTTATGGTCAATGATTTCTTCTCCATTCGTGTTGGTGATTACTGGTATTGCATTGCGGACTTCTTGTTTGTGAATTTGTTGAGATAAAAGCTTATTAGGTTTTTCTCCGTGTTCATAGTAATGATGTCTTGACTTATAAATAAGTTGTTCAGTTTCTTTAGTTGTCAAGATGTTGAGTTCTGTATGCAGGGCATGCCTTTTCCTGTGAAGAGCTTCACTTGGATGCCTGGCTTGTTCTTCATCTATTCTAGTAATTTCGCTTCTTAGCTCTAACACTTTCTTGGTTTCTAATTTATTTCTGTGGGAAAGATATGAAATAATCTGCCCTCTTAAGAAGGCCTTTAGAGTTTCCCAGAGTGTTCCTGCAGAAACCTCTGTGGGCGTGTTTGTCTCTAGGAAGAAGCTGATTTGTTTGGATATAAATTCTGTGCAGTTCTCATCTGCTAGTAGAAGAGAGTTAAGACGCCATCTACGAGGTGAGTGTGAGGGGCTTAATGATTTTAGCTTCAAGACTAGAGGGGCATGGTCGGAGATAACAATTGTGTCGTATTTGCACGATTTAACACTAGAATTACCAGAGCCTACGAAAAAACTCGTAAATCCGTCCCACCTTAAATCGCGTCTTAAATCCGTTTGCACCTCTCCGCCAGAGTCCTTTGTCATCTAAATGTGCTGATAAACACAAGCTACTAGCAGCCAGCTATTCCATCCCCCCACCGACTTAGAACGAACTTCTCCTAGCTCATGCATTGCCTTGATTTGATTATCTGGGATTGAAGTGGAGTTTTAGAGTGGAAATAATATAGCGTTATTTGGAATACACGCATTTCATGTGTGTTCCGTTTCTATAGTAGTCTGTGCAAACACATTTTTAAAACAAACGTTTTTCATATTCTCATAGTAAATGACAAAATGTAGGCATAAACTATATAACGTATGAAGCCTGAAGTCCATATATCAAAGAAACACTTTCACAAAAGGTACAAATAAGAGAACACGTGCGCTTTTATTCAAAAATATAACTGCACAAAAAAAAAAAAAAAGCCGTGTTAGCATGCCACATTGACACTTTTACTACAACCGCCGCGGTGGCGTAATGGTATCAGCTCCTGACTGGGAATCAGAGGGTGGCGAGTTCAATCCCGCACGGCTCCACTTTGAGAAGTGAACTGCTCTTATTCTTACAATTTTAGAATAACAACATTAATTTGATTTCAGTCTGTAACAGCCGGTGTAACTTATGATACTGGTAAAGGTTAGCTTTTTTTTTTTTTTTTTTAATTCACTTTTCATTCTCGCAGTCGCATTCAGAATCAATCCATACAACCCCATCTGACACAACTGTTTTCACATAAATAAAAGTGCACTTTTATTCAAGACTATAACCGAAGAATAAAGAAAGCAAGTTACAGTTGGTGGTTGATACGACAGCTTGCGTGGTGCAATGCTAAGAACTGCTGATATCAAGTGACGGTGAGATACGAAGAAGGCAGCTTCACCAGCGTTTGTGTGTCAGAACCCTTTGGGGGGGGGGGGTGGCGGTAGTATGCATTGTGGTACACTGCAGACCTATAGCGCGTCTTTATGTCAGATGGGGTTGTATGGATTGATTCTGAATGCGACTGCGAGAATGAAAAGTGAATAAAAAAAAAAAAAAAAAAGCTAACCTTTACCAGTATCATAAGTTACACTGGCTGTTACAGACTGAAATCAAATTTATGTTGTTATTCTAAAATCGTAAGAATAAGAGCAGTTCACTTCTCGAGGTAGAGCCGTGCGGGATTGAACTCGCCACCCTCTGATTCCCAGTCAGGAGCTGATACCATTACGCCACCGCGGCGGTTGTAGTAAAAGTGTCAATGTGGCATGCTAATGCGGCTTTTTTTTTTTTGTGCAGTTATATTTTTGAATAAAAGCGCACGTGTTCACTTATTTGTACCTTTTGTGAAAGTGTTTCTTTGATATATGGACTTCAGGCTTCATACGTTATATAGTTTATGCCTACATTTTGTCATTTACTATTAGAATATGAAAAACGTTTCTGTTTTAAAAATGTGTTTGCACAGACTACTATAGAAACGGAACACACATGAAATGCGTGTATTCCAAATAACGCTATATTATTTCCACTCTAAAACTCCACTTCAATCCCAGATAATCAAATCAAGGCAAGGCATGAGCTAGGAGAAGTTCGTTCTAAGTCGGTGGAGGGATGGAATAGCTGGCTGCTAGTAGCTTGTGTTTATCAGCACATTTAGATGACAAAGGACTCTGGTGGAGAGGTGCAAACGGATTTAAGACGCGATTTAAGGTGGGACGGATTTACGAGTTTTTTTGTAGGCTCTGGTAATTCTAGTGTTAATCGTAGGCAGGAAATTATTATCTATAAAAAAATAATCAATTCTTGAGTAGCTATGATGCACTGGTGAGTAGAACAAATATGTTCTTGAGTTTGGGTTAAGAAACCTCCAGGGGTCTGATAAGTTGTGGTCAGTTAAAAATTGTGTAATTGTCTTTGCAGTGTTAGATATCGTCCCCCCTGTCACAGGAGTCCTATCTAAAAGTGGATTTAAAACACAATTAAAGTCCCCAGCCATTATAATTTTATGAGTGTTCACATTGGGAATGGATGCAAATAGATTTTGCATGAATTCCTTATCATCGACATTGGGTGCATAAACATTTATCAAAATCATTTTACTGTTAAATAAGTTGCCCATGACCATCACATATCTCCCTTCGGGTTCCGATACTACATCTGATGCTACAAATGGGACTGTTCTGTGTATGAGAATTCCCACACCTCTAGTTTTCTTTATAAAGCTAGAGTGGAACATTTGGCCAGTCCAGTCTTTTTGCAGTCTGCACTGATCGTTGCTTAGTAAGTGGGTCTCCTGTAAAAATACTATTTTAGCGTTTAAGCCTGTTAGGTGAGAGCATACTTTCTTTCTCTTTAATTCGTGATTCAGGCCTTTAACATTCCAGCTCACAAAGATGACTGTCCCATCATGGAGACATTGATTCTGAGTTTTAAATGTCATTTTATATTCTTAATTGGTAGTGAGGCAGTTTTAATCTTAATTTCAAAATTTTTGAAAAAAAAAGTTATTGCCATATAGCCCATTGTTGCGTTGATATTTATAGTTATAAGGATTAGAAGAATAGATTAGATATAGCCTGCTCTCCTTCTCTCCCCCCTTTATCCCCCACCCCCCCATTTTTCCTCCCCACATAAGGGTTGATCCCACTTAGCAATGTCCCAGTCCTCTGACATACAAAGACACAGAGCACGTCCAAAACAATTAATTAATTAATTTGAAAATTAAAACAGATTAGAGATATCTATTGCAGCTGAAGTCTAAATACTATCTGCCAAAAAATATAATCATTAACAGTCTTTAAGCTTAAAATAATCTTCAGCAATTTTAAGATATTAAGATAATAAAATAATGAACCCTTGGGAATGATTTTAAAAAGTGGTCTAGGATAAACATAGTAAATCCTAATGTAATAGTAGAAATAGCAATAAACCAAGGGTATGATGTTAAACAGTCAACTTTAAGGTAGTAAAAAAAAAAATCAAGCCCTACTTTAATTACTTCCACACACTCATGTCTATAACTGTAATTAACTGTAATTAAGACTTAAACATATAGTGTCCAAGTAAAGAAAAGGATGTTTATTTATAATACCAGTCTCTTTAAAAGCGGATCCAACAGCAGATGATAGGTCCTTCCCATGCCATGACAGAATACAGCTCCTTATTAACTTTCAACTTACATGCATTCAATTTAATTTCATACAACTAAATACTGCTTCACTAAAAATCTTTGTTCGGAAAACACCCCAGTACTCAGATGTTCCTAGGAAATGAAAGATATACCACTGTTATCTTTTTTGTTGAAAGGAGAGTAAATTATTATGCAGGATGAGAGGGGTTCCCAAACTTTTTCATATGACTGTATTATTTCCATCTGGGGAATAAATAGGTTATGGGGCCATAAGTATTTCTAATAATGGTTTATTTAACTGATATAGCAACTAAATAAAACGTTAATTCATTGCATGCAGCACATTTGCAATTGCACCTTGATTAAGATTGTGAGGAATGAAAATCGTGCACAATACCAATTGTGTCTCTAATTTCCTTCTTTCTTTTAAATTTAGGAGGATCAAGTAGCTTCTAGCAGGGTGGTACGCCAGTTTCATTACACTGTCTGGCCAGATCATGGAGTTCCAGAAACAACTCAATCTCTGATCCAGTTTGTGCGAACTGTAAGGGATTTTATTAATAGAACCCCTGGGTCTGGAGGAACAGTAGTGCATTGCAGGTAAATGTTCTTATTTGCTGTTTTGTAACAAGTTCTAAAGAATATTTTTCTTGCATCTGATTCCTATTTCCTTGAAGATGCATAACATATGAAGAAAACTTTTGAGAAAATATTCGAGTCCCTGGATGGACATGCGTCTAATTGAAAACTCGATACAAGAGCAGTAAAGCAATATTCTTTACCATGATATATCCTCATTACATTAAGGTCATTTCAGAAGTTCTTTCCATTTCAATCAATATGTAAGTACTAGCTTCACCAGGGAAATTTCCTTAGTCAATGGGCCTCAGCTACAGTGGCATTGGTTAATCAGATATATCAGAATTACTATATAACTAAGTACTTTTCTGTGCACAAAATTTGTAATTTTTTTAACCAATGGCTAATCATATTAGTTCACTTGAGCTGCTTATGGTTGACTGTGCTAGATACAGTACTTGGTGATGTTGGTGTGGAAGAGATTGCAGCAGAAGTCTGTATTCAAGCATTATTCTGTAATGTTACAAAGGTGATTTAAAGTTGATTCAAAGCTAAAAACTGCAAAAAATCTCTGCTCTTTATTACCATCAAAGCCTAAATTAGTACTGCCTTTGTATACAGTAGATTTGAATAAATGTCACCAACAAAAAGACAATAAAACTTCTCCTTATACATTCAGAAAACATTGTTCTTTATTCTGTTCATTTGTAGCTTGGTTCCACCAGTTATTTTGAGATGTTTTTTTCTTTATCTCTGATTTTTTAACTTCAGAAATCATGTAACACTGATTGTTGATTGGTATTATGAACTTAATAAACTAAAAAAAATATTCAGTGTGCAAAAAAAATGTAAAAAGACAAGATAAGCTTTTGAATTCTCAGTAAATGTAAGTACTGCTGCATAGATTATTATCTATCTATCGATCTTAAACACTCAGTAAGACAAACCTAAACCTTTAATTATTAATATATATTGATTATGGCAATATTAAATCACATCTAACTTAATAATATAGATATGGCTAATTTAGAGAGAAAAAAAGGCTCAAGTTCACAAAATTTCTGCATAAAATAAACCTCTTTGTGGTTCATGGCCTGTTATAACAGACAAAGACACAATGACAATTATTCTCAATTACTTCTAGCAGCACTAGAAACAACGTAGGAAACTACTCTGGATATGACACCAATCTGTTGTAAAACATCACTCATAACATAATCTCACCTACATAAGCCCAATTAACGAAGCACAATTGTCTTTGGGAATATGGAAAGAGAGCTGAAATACCTAGAGGAAAACCAATTGGCATACTAGGAAAAGATACAAACTTCAAATAAACAACAACTAGCCACAGAATTCAAACCCAGGATGCTGAATCCATGAGGCACTAGTGGTAATCACAGTGCCGCTATAAACGTTATTTGCCATATATCAGTTCAAATGTTAATTGTGTCTAGGTTCATCTGGAGTATAAAGATTTAACCAACTCCAGGATATTCCTAGCTTACAAAATATTTGAGCAATTTCTAATTTCTGTAATGTATTATGTAGAATAGCTGAGAAAACAGAAATTGTCAAGCTGAGTTGTAAATCATCACTGTTTTCACATTCTTCATTTTTTACTTCTTTTTAATCTTGCACCACAATCATGTGCTAAAACTAAACAATGTAAAAATATTAGCATGAAATAATGTTCTTTCTTTCTTTCTTTCTTTCTTTCTTTCTTTCTTTCTTTCTTTCTTTCTTTCTTTCTTTCTTTCTTTGTCTTGAGTGTACTCTCTGTAGTTTTTGTCTGTCTGCTTCTGTAACAGTTTCCCTTTGAGATCTATCTATCTATCTATCTATCTATCTATCTATCTATCTATCTATCTATCTATCTATCTATCTATCTATCTATCTATCTATCTATCTATCTATCTATCTATCTAACTAACTCAATAAGATGTCAATGCCAAGAATTGAGTAAAGCATTGACTTGTTAGGTATCATAGAGTGAAATATTTTTAGCTACTGTATAAGATTATAATTTCACTTCAGCATCAATCAGATCAATATGAAATTGTTTACTGCCACATACTGTGTAACTGAATAACACTACTCAATATTTTAAAACCTAAAGATACTCAATATATTGTATGATGACTTTTCAATTTCATTCATAAAGAGCACTCAATAAATTTCTGCAGGCCTTAGCGTTAATAAGTTATAAATATGAGCAGAGTTAACATGTGCAATGATTGAAATAATAATAATAATACATTTTATTTACATAGTGCTTTTTCCATGCACAAGGCACAAACATTAAGGGAACAGACTATAAACATACAGTACAATATGACTAATGGTTGTTAAGATCAAAGTGTTAAACATGCAGAAGCACTAAAGAGATAGAAAAAGGTTTTTAGAAATAGAGTAGTGATAAGTGATTAATTATAAAGTGAGGCTTCAGCAGGGAGCTTATGAAAATACATTATGCCACCAGAGTCACTTAATCCAGTTGATATGACTTTTCCATTCATTATGGTTATGCATAAAAACACTGAGCATGGCTTATCAATCATTCATATTAGTCATTACTCTATAAAGATACTTTTATGGAGCACACCATCACAAAGCACTTTTTAAATAATGAAAGATAATAATTCAAAACACCAAGATGGCAAGTTCTGTGCCAAGAATAAAATACATATAATTTAGAATCCATAAAAGAGGTTTATCAGATGTTATGTTGCTAAATGCATTCATATTCAAAGCAAAATTCAGTTATTTTTTTGTAGATTTCTGTATTAATATGAAACATTTATTTTTGGTAATTTGTAATGATGTTGGAATAAGTCTTCTTACACATTAGGGGAGGGGATGTTCCCTTTGACCTTTTGAAGGAAGACGCATATTAATGTGGAGCAAGTAATGCTCATCAAAACCCACTGCAATAGCAGCTGTACAGTACTCAGGAAAGATGAGGGTAGGAAAGATTAGGGATGCTCAACCTGTGCTAACACCTTCCTTACTTGTCTCTGAAATGGACCTTAAAATAATGCAGTTAATTTTGTGACTTGCAACTGTCTTGCCAATTGAGTTTTCTTGAAGAGGCGTAGAAATATGTTACTGATGGCAAAAGAAAAAATAATTTTCAAACATAAAAATTCATTTTTTTCCAAAATAAATTATGGCATTTCAACATGTTTTTTTTTTTGTTTTTTTCTTCTTTTATTTTTCAGTGCCGGTGTTGGTAGGACAGGCACATTCATTGCCTTAGACAGAGTGCTACAGCAGCTGGACACCAAAGACACAGTCGATATTTATGGAACAGTCTTTGACCTGAGGCTTCACAGAGCCCATATGGTGCAGACAGAGGTAATTTATTTTGCTTCTTAAATTATATCCTCCTTCTTCTTGTTTGTAATCATGTGTGCAGCATTAGCCTTACTTCTGTAGACTTTCTTTCATGGGCTTAAACATGATCCAGAACCATTTTCATTTTTTCAAATGACACAAACAATTGATCATCTTATTTAATAAAAGTACTTTTTATGAAGCGTATGTTGAACAATACCCTGCGGTGGGCTGGCGCCCTGCCCAGGATTTGTTTCCTGCCTTGCGCCCTGTGTTGGCTGGGGTTGGCTCCAGCAGACCCCCGTGACCCTATGTTTGGATAATGGATGGATGGGATGGATGTTGAACAATAGAATCATGACATATATGAAAAATCCTATAAAATTTCTATATTCAGTGACTTAAAGTTCTTCCTATATTCCAAAGATGTGCAGGTAAAGTTGGCTGGCAGTTGTAGGTGCTGGTGACTGTCTTGCACTCAGTGCTTATCAGAATAGTAATTTATGCAGATATTAACCTGTTTTAAATAAGGTTTGCTTAAAAGTTTCAGTCTTAATATGTGGCCTCTGTTGTTTTAAGACATAGCAACAACTGGAAGAGTATTGCCAGTAGATTAATATTTTTTTTTATATAGCGTTTGCTATTTTAACATACCTGTATATCAATGTTCACAACTATAAGTTATTTATTACATATGAACATGATCTTTCAGTTTATGTATTTAATATGGTGTTTTGGCTTGTTTGTAAAAAGCCAACCAGCAATCTTAATTTCTCCTCAAGAAGATTAAACAGCACAAATCTCAGTGATTTGGTTTCCCAAAAGCTTTTTTTCCCCCTCTTTTCATAAAATATGGGGTAATGCTAGTTATATTTTAAAGGTGATACAGTTATTAACTTGACTTAAGATAACTTTTACATTCATCATCTTGAAGTAAAATTTAGTAAATTCAATTTTTTGTTCCAGTGTCAATATGCCTACTTACACCAGTGCATCAGAGATGTTTTGAGAGCACGAAAACTTCGGAATGAGCAGGAAAATCCACTGTACCCCATCTATGAAAATGTTACTCCTGAATACCACCGAGGTATGATATGCAGTCTTGAAAGGGTACTTATCAGATTGCAGCTGCTGTTTTTGTTTAAGGTTAAGAGCTCACATATTTTGCTGACAGTACTGTATATTATTATCAGAAAGGCCCTGAATAATAAATGATGTGGTGTACTATGCAGGATAGATAACATTGAGCTAATCTTGTGCAGGATTACCTAATGTTGTGGGAAGCAGCCCGGACACAGACAGGCGGACATCATTTTGTCACCCAACACACGTTTATTTACAATATCTACAAATGTTATGAAGCACACAACCCAGTGCCGCAGCACCAATCACCCCAAAGTCCAGGCCTCTTTCCTCAGTGCCTCTCTTCGCTTCCTCTGCTCCAAGACTCTTATCCACTTCCACCCGACTCCAGCCCTGAATGAAGGGAGGTGGCCCCTTCCACCCGACTCTAGCCCTGAATGAAGGGAGGTGGCCCCTTTTATAGCCACCCGGATGTACTCCAGGTGCTTCCTGGCAATCTTCCACTGGCACTCCCCAGTATGGTGGAAGTGCCGGCTGCATCCCCGGAAGCACTCCGGGTGTCCCTGTTTCTCTTCCCCCCAGCACTTCCGGGTGTGGCGGAAGTGCTGAGGTCCAGTGCAGCCAAGGCATCTGGGCGCCCCCTGGTGGTGACCACGGGCCCCTACAGGGTTAAGCTTCAAAGCTCTGTACCCGTGACCCCCAAAGCAACCAGGGCGGTCGCCCCCTCGTGGTCTGGTTCTCCTGGGCGTCACAATGTGCCACAATGTACAACTGGATAATTATTATGATACCATATGAAAATGAACAGCATTAAAAATGAACTGTCTAAGTAAAATGATTTTAAAGTACTTGGTCACAGGTACAGTCCTCCCACATAATACTGTACAATTATGGAAAAAATTGTAACATTTCCAAATGTAAGTCATTAGGAAGAGGAATTCTCGTAAATGAATGTGTATTTCTGACAATTTTGATAACAGAATTTGGACGGCATGGTGGCACTGCTGCCTTGTAGTACGGTGACTCTTTGTGTAGGGTTTGTTTGTCCCGTGTCCACATGGATTTCCTCCCAATGTCCAAAGACATGCAGATTAGGTGTATTGGCGTTGCTTAACTCTTTCTGGGCTGATGTTGACTTTTGTCGAAATTCAGGGGTAGAGGACGGTAATCGGCTGTAAACTGCGACAAAACTCGTCCTTACATTTTAGTTTGACTCTCTTTGCTGGAAGGAAAGTTACGTAGCTTTGCTGATTTGACCTCGGATTCCCTGCGTGTGCATGAGTAGTGAAGAGCAAACAGCCTCTAAAATGGTATCGACATCTGGCGAGACTAAAGCAAATGTGCAAAGCAAAATACTCCATGGACGTATTACGTATTATCGCTGAATCGGACTCTGACTTTTCAGACTCTGAGTTTGATGCAAGTGATCTGGAGATGGATATCGAAAACAAAAGTGACGTACCAGCATCAGCCTATCGGTCCCCAGGTGATCGTGGTGCTGAACCCCTCTGTGTAGCTGATATGCCTACAGCTGCGTTCGCCTGGGAGGACCACCACTTATGATGACAAGAGGTACAAACCATATTGCATCACACTGCGACTGCTACAATCGTCTACCTGCTCTACGAAGACAGAGAGGTAGCCGGTCTGCCGTGCATTCCTGCTGGCCATCGAGCTGCCCCTGCGCAACCACTGCTGCCAGAGATGCAGAACAGGCACCAACAGCAGCCACAGCACGTAGCAACAGACATTTTATGTTGATTTATGTGTGAAACCAGTGCATTGTGTGCTTTTCAGAAAACTGAATTTTTTAGAAAAAATATTCAGCCCTCAAAGAGTTAAATTTGTCCAAGTGTGTGTGCTCACCCTGTGATGGACTGGCACCCTGCCCAGGTATTGTTCCTGCCTGCACCCAATAATTGCTGGGATGAGCTTCAGCTGTCCCACACCCCTGCCCTGGTTAAGAGAATGGACAGATTGATAACAATTTTTCAAACCTTGAAATTCAAAAAGGTTTTCAAATGTTTTTTTAAAATTATTTTCATATGTTTCTACCTCTTAATAACTTTACAATTCCTTGAGCTAAAATTGGTATTTTCATGGGTAAAAGATGGTTATTAATTAAGTAAATAAAGAAAATAGTTTAGAATTTACTGTATCTCTTATGTAATCATTTACTATAGGCCCTTTGAATTTTTTTCACTGTCATCTCTTTACAACAAATAGGTTCACTGCAATAAGCACCATGTAAAATCCAATTGATACAAGGGAATTCAGTAGTTACTGTATATGCATTCTAAGAAATTAATGTGAAGCAGTGTTGCAGAAATCCAAATTCATGTATGTGTTGAGACCTTTGAGAACTTTCCAAGAAAAGTCTTCAGGGATTTCTATTAGAGGCAGAAGAGAAGTTGATTCAACTGAGATTGGTAATTCAGTTCATACAGAAACAGTAAATTAGAAGTCAAAAGCAGATTTTTAAAGTAAACATTTCACTCAAGTGCAAGATTATTGTGTGGAGTCTTCCAATTAAATACATTTTGAAATTTACAAAATGTTCTTTTAAATAATGGCCTCCCTGACATCTCACAATGGTTAAGTATGTGCACCATGTGCCTAATGATATGGAGCATAATAATGCACAGACTTCCTAAAAATGGCAGCACTCATTAAAAATTAACAAACTAATGTCATCATCACAACGATAAACAAAGAAAAAGAAAAGAATATTAGATGTGATTTATATGCCTTTAGTCTAAGACAGTTGCCCAACATCTCAAGTTGCTACAAATTGTTTGGAGATAACAATCACAAGACAAATCCTGGACATTGTTGTTGTTATCTTCTTCTAGATGAACACTGCCACATTGTATCCAGCCTGTGTGTCTCCACTCTGAATAACGTACTGTAAAGCCGGTTGGTTGGAATATCCTGAAATATGCTGATCCACCCTGTGGTGTGACAGTGGTCTATTTATCCATAATAATAATAATAATTCTTTGCATTTCTCACTACTCAAAGCACTCAGCAATTGCAGGTTAAGGGCCTTGCTCAAGGGCCCAACAGAGCAGAGTCCCTTTTGGCATCTTACGGGATTCGAACCAGCAACCCATAAAATGAAACTGAATAGTCAGCAGTTGATGTTTGACTTGAGCTCTGTTCTTTGACTTCTCCTTTTGAAGCATTGTTTCCTTTTAACATTTTTTATGTTCCAACTTTAACCTTTCTTTGTAATTTTAGAGAACCTCAGTAAATTCAGTCTTTCTTTATGTTGTATCAAACTCTGACACTCCTGCTATGATTTTGTCAGTTTTTTATGAAGAAATTTCCAAAATTAGTTCAGACTTCAAGACATCTTAGACAGGAAGCACAGCTAATTAATAATAATAGTTTATTTTCATATGGGATAGTAAACAGTAGGCTACCTAACTTTAACAAAGCATGTTGCTTATCTCTGCTTTTTCTCTGTTTCTTACAACAAAATGTAGAAGTGCAGCCCTTGAGGAGAAAAAGGGCCAATCAGAGGATGGAGCCACTGTAGCTACACCTTTACATGCATCCCTGGCTAGATCCAAATTTTAGATGCTGGATCCATTAGGCAGCAGTGGTAACTACTACACCACCATGCTGCATGTAAAATTAAAAATATAGCAAAAAATGAACACAAATGAAAATCAACTCTGAATACTCCATCCCTCTGATCAAGTTGGCAGTGTGATACTTACTGTATTTCATTGAGACTGACCCCACTAGAAGTGTTTGTTTTGTGCTCATGGGATAGTTGCCTTTCTTATGATAGTCTTAATGAACCATTTTATTAAGACATTGAACTAACTGGGGAAATAGTGTTTGTTGTTGAGAACTTTTGTCTTTAAGGTACATCATTCATCCATTTATTTAGTTATGCATTTATTAATTATTTATCTACTATGTCTATCTTTTTATTTATTTTGTTTGTTTATTTTTCAGACATGATATATTCAAGACGCTGAAGAACAAAATGGGATCCTCTCCAGAAAGAAACAAACAGCTACATCCATTCAGGCAGAGTTTTCACTATAGGAGTACTACAGAGAATTAAGATAATTCATTTAAAGAGACTATATATTATTTAAATACTATTGTTTATCAAGAGTCATGTAAATAGTTATTTTTCATATTAATTATCACATATTCTGTTTACTGTAAGAAATAAGCTATCTTCATATTTTGCACATAATTGTTAGAACTCCCTCATATGATTTTTTAAATCTTGTTTCTTCAACTAAATGAAAATACATATTTGAGTTAACCTATGTGGACATCCTTTATGAGGCAAATGAACTTTGAACTTAAAATTCAGAAGAAGAAAGAAATGATTACACTCAACATAAATCAGTCAGTCTTTTATAGCTCATATGCCACAACGGAAAACAACAAGAGGACAGTTCAGAGCAATTAAAGAGCAAAGTTTATTACTAGGTGTTACAAATCCATGGTATCCATACTGTATGTAAACCCAGCTTGATCAAACAATCAAACAATAATGTTCCCCAGATCAAAAATATATATGTAAGACAATATTTAGAATACGGAGAATCATAGAGTAATATCTCCACAGACGTCCATTCATTTCTTAGCATATCCAGCAGTGCTTTCTCCTTTCTTTGTCCTTCCCGCAGAGCATCAGAATGTCCCCAGTGCTGTTTTACAACACATATTCATTACTGCAGTCATTATTCTTTCCTTTCTCTTCTGTTATCTCACGTTAACACTTTTCGATTCAATCCTGCTTTTGTTTTCTATCCATGCAGTTCTTCGGCCATCCTGAGTGCCAGTCTAATTCGTAGTCTTTTATTTCAAACCATAGTGTGGCCCACAATTCATCTTCTGAAATGCTTCAGTTATCTGCCCCCTGAGCTCTGTCATTTTTCTTTCCCAGTACCAAACTGTTCTTAACTTCAGCCATTCTTTAAGGTGGAGCATATAATAATAATAATAACATTTATTTGTATAGCACATTTTCATACAAAAAAGTAGCTCAAAGTGCTTTACATAATGAAGAACAGTAAATAAAAAAAAATATAACAACATAAGAAGTTAAAATAAGACAATATTAGTTAACATAAAAAAAGAGTAAGGTCCGATGGCCAGGGTGGACAGAAAAAACAAAAAAAATTCCAGATGGCTGGAGAAAAAAATAAAATCTGCAGGGGTTCCAGGCCACGAGACCGCCCAGTCCCCTCTGGGCTTTCTACCTAACATAAATGAAATAGTCCTCTTGTGTCTAGGGTTCTCATGGATGGACTTGATGATGATGGACATGCAGACTTCTGGCTTTTAATTCTTCATTGTTGGAACATCACGGTGCTTTGAGTAGATGGTGGTGGTGCAAGCCACCACCAAAAGGACACCGGAAAAGAAACAGAAGAGAGAATAGGGGTTAGTACAGATTTTAGAGCTACCATGGATAGTTATTATAATGAATTGGATATACAGAGTATCAGGATTAAATTACAGTGAAATTATGAGACGGCCATATTAAAATAATGTGTTTTTAGCAGTTTTTTGAAGTGCTCCACTGTATTAGCCTGGCGAATTCCTATTGGCAGGCTATTCCAGATTTTAGGTGCATAACAGCAGAAGGCCGCCTCACCACTTCTTTTAAGTTTTGCTCTCGGAATTCTAAGGAGACACTCATTTGAGGATCTGAGATTATGACCTTGGTCCTGTGAAATATTATCTTGTGGATCAAAATTAATATCCTGCATGCTTGTATTTTAACTATACCATGATCATGATTACTATAACAGTGTGTACTCAATAAGAATAAATTGAATTGAAAATATAAAGTAATAGTAAATATATATGTTACCGGCAATGTATTAAAACGCGGGCATTGTATAGAATGCCTAGGCAATATATAGAATTCCTGGCATTTTTGGGCAAAGTATGAAATATTCGAATCATTTTAATATTATATATACTTTCCCGGGCGGCACGGTGGCGCAGTGGGTAGCGCTGCTGCCTCGCAGTTGGGAGATCTGGGGACCTGGGTTCGATTCCCGGGTCCTCCCTGCGTGGAGTTTGCATGTTCTCCCCGTGTCTGCGTGGGTTTCCTCCGGGCGCTCCGGTTTCCTCCCACAGTCCAAAGACATGCAGGTTAGGTGGATTGGCGATTCTAAATTGGCCCTAGTGTGTGCTTGGTGTGTTTGTGTGTGTCCTGCGGTGGATTGGCACCCTGCCCAGGATTGTTTCCTGCCTTGTGCCCTGTGTTGGCTGGGATTGGCTCCAGCAGACCCCCGTGACCCTGTGTTCGGATTCAGCGGGTTGGAAAATGGATGGATATACTTTCCCTAGGCATTGTATGTAATACCTAGGCATTATATAAAATGACAAATGCTATTTAGGCAAAGTATTAAAAGAGATTCATGAGGAAGCATTTTATTGAAAAGACGTATATGAAAATGAGAGAGATACAAAATAAAGTATAGGACTTTCTTATTGGGGAAAACGAGAAAATAAAATATGAACCTACTTGTTGCAACGAGGAAGGAAATTTTTTTATTTTAAATTGCACTTAATTGTCTTTCGCACAAAAAAGTAAAACTTGAAAAGAGTCATGAAAAGGACTTCATTAAAAATTGCATAAATGAAAAAGAAAATATTAAATAAAATACGTGGGCGGCACGGTGGCGCAGTGGGTAGTGCTGCTGCCTCACAGTAAGGAGCCCTGGGTTCACTTCCTGGCTCCTCCCTGTGTGGAGTTTGCATGTTCTCCCCGTATCTGTGTGGGTTTCCTCCCACAGTCCAAAGACATGCAGGTTAAGTGCATTAGCGATTCTAAATTGCCCCTCGTGTGTACGCCCTGTGGTGGGCTGGCGCCCCACTCGGGGTTTGTTTCCTGCCTTGTGCCTTGTGTTGGCTGGGTTTGGCTCCTGCAGACCCCCGTGACCCTGTAGTTAGGATATATGGATGGATGGATGGATAAATAAAATACAGAACTTTCTTACTGAAAAAATAAGAGAAAAAAATGAACGTACTTGAATGGCATTTCATATTGCATTTCATTGCTTTTTTGCATTAGCGGGAGTATTTTATACTTTGCCGGTTTGTCTTTTGGCATTGCATAGAATGCCTAGGAAAGGTGTGAAATGTTAATCGTTTCATACTTTGACATCCAATTTTTGGCATTCTATACAATGCCTGCCTTTCATATATTGCTGGTAACATATACATTAAAAAAACAAAAACGTTAGAAATAACATCCCATAGTTGAGTTATTGTGTCTAAATTCGTTTTTTCCTGAGAGGGCCCACCCCAAACACACACCATTTACCAGTTGGGATGGAATGCCTAAAATTAATATTATCCCCCTTCTTGTCTTCTGGATGCTCTGCTGAACTCTTCCAAACAAACAGAAATGATTGTCCTCATCTAAAGTCACAAATGGAAGCCTGGTGTTCTTGTCACAGTGCACTATGTGCAAAGTGTATTAGAGGTCTGGACCGCAGGGGACCTGCTTAAGGGGAATGAAGCACACTTGTTACACAGAAATACCCTAATGAAATATTTCACAAATGTAGAACAGTTATAGTTTATTTTTATACAGTGCTCTTCATTGAGTTTCAGGCCATAACAAGTTCAGAGTCAATATGGTATGACATACTTTACAAATTCTTAATTAAGAAATGCAGCCGCATAAAGACACGGATTAGTTTAAAGGCACAGTAACACCAAGCAGTCCCAAACTGATTAACAGCAATGAATCCTGAAAATATCCGTCCATTGACGTCATCACTGAGCTACGACCAGTTAACTTTTCATTGTGATCAAGACAATGCTTCAAGATCCAGGGCAATGTTTCACCAAAATCTCATTATTTCATTGACAAAGTTGTTCATTTTGAGAACTGCTTAGGGCCGTATTGATCCCATTTTCAGTGTGCATATGGATGTTCATGATGACAATTAAACACAGAAATCAATATCAATATGGGTTACTTCACCATTAGAAAAAGCAAGATTGCAATGTTAAGTGCAAAACATTTCATTTGTCTTTAATGTCAGTGTTCTAAGAATTATGTTAATTTAAAACTTGTGTCATTTGAAGCAGATTCTTGTTCTGTCCCTTTATATTTATGAGCGAGAAAGAGATTATTCTATTCGATTATATTGGCTTATGTATTTGTGGGTAACATCTTTTCAACATAATAAATTATATACATTATGCAAACAGTTATAATATTATTTTATACATTATGAAGACAAACGCATGTGAAAGAGCAAAAAAATGGGTCTGTTCAGCCTGTGGCCTAAAGCCTGGTTCACCCTTCGACAGCTCGTTCAGGTCTGAGGTGTAAATGTTGGTCCAGGGTGAATGGTACACAAACAATGAGATCTTGAAAGAATACTACAGAAAAGTACTTTAAGAGGAGCCACAAATACACCTCAATGTAGCATACATGTCGTTTTTTTATTTTGCTGAAGATAAAAAAGAAGCAAAGCCAGGCTTGGATAAACATCTGGGCATTTGCAACAGGCTGTAATAATAAAAAAAAAATGGAGAGAAGGGCGTCAGACCAAATGTACGTTAATGTGTGCGCAGCCATGAAGCAACGTGTTCAGCATCCAGTTTGGCTTGGGTTGTGTCTTTGGATGTAACGTTGGACTGACTTCCAGTATACATGTTATGGACCAGTTAGGAATCATCCCAAGTGTTTCCTAATGTAGCAACCTATGTATGTTACATAATAAAAGTTATCATCTCTGTTTATACCGTATGTTCTATGAATATTTTCAAATAAAGATTAATATAAAACTGGCATCAATGTGTGTCTTGATTTGCAGATTTTTTAACTCCCACTTTTTGTTTAAGATCTATCAAATGGAGCATGATCTAAACTGGCTGGACAACACTTGTTCTGACATTTAAATGGCTGTTAATGGAATATTGTAATTAGGAAATGTTAAGGTACCTGCTGTGCTTCATCAAAAGAGGCGGCTGGAGAAGCCCAGGATACAACAACATTTATTTATATAGCACATTTTCATACAAAAAGTAGCTCAAAGTGCTTTACATAATGAAGAAAAGAAAAATAAAAGACAAAATAAGAAATTAAAATAAGACAACATTAGTTAACATAGAAAGGAGTAAGGTCCGATGGCCAGGGTGGACAGAAAAAACAAAAAAAAACTCCAGAAGGCTGGAGAAAAAAAATAAAATCTGTAGGGGTTCCAGGCCACGAGACCGCCCAGTCCCCTTTGGGCATTCTACCTAACATAAATGAAATAGTCCTCTTTGTAGTTCGGGTTTTTCACGGAGTCACTTGATGCTGATGGTCATACAGACTTCTGGCTTTTAATCCATCCATCATTGTTGGAACATCATGGTGCTTTGGGTAGATGGTGGTGGCACACGCCACCACCAACAGGACACCGGAAAAGGAAACAGAAGAGAGAGTAGGGGTTAGTACAGATTTTGAATGAATAGTTATTATAATGAATTAGATATACAGAGTATCAGGATTAAATTACAGTGAAGTTATGAGAAGGCCATGTTAAAGTAATGTGTTTTCAGTAGTTTTTTAAAGTGCTCCACTGTATTAGCCTGGCGAATTCCTACTGGCAGGCTATTCCAGATTTTAGGTGCATACCAGCAGAAGGCCGCCTCACCACTTCTTTTAAGTTTTGCTCTTGGAATTCTAAGGAGACACTCAGTTGAGGATCTGAGGTTGCGATTTGGAATATAAGGTGTCAGACATTCCGATATATAAGCTGGGGCGAGATTATTTAAAGCTTTATAAACCATAAGCAGAATTTTAAAGTCAATTCTGAATGACACAGGTAACCAGTGTAGTGACATCAAAACTGGAGAAATGTGTTCGGATTTTCTTTTCCTGGTAAGGATTCTAGCAGCTGCATTCTGCACTAGTTGCAAACGATTGATGTCTTTTTTGGGTAGTCCTGAGAGGAGTGCGTTACAGTAATCTAGCCGACTGAAAACAAACGCATGAACTAATTTCTCTGCATCTTTCGATGATATAAGAGATCTAACTTTTGCTATGTTTCTTAGGTGAAAAATTGCTGTCCTAGTGATCTGATTAATATGCGATTTAAAATTCAGATTACAATCAACGGTTACCCCTAAGCTTTTTACCTCCGATTTGACTTTTAATCCTAATGCATCCAGTTTATTTCTAATAGCCTCATTGTATCCATTAATGCCAATCACTAAGATTTCGTTTTTTTCTTTATTTAATTTGAGAAAGTTACTATTCATCCATTCTGAGATACAAGTTAGACATTGTGTTAGCGAATCAAGAGATTTAAGGATAGAAGATGGTGAGGCCGAATGGCATCTAATCTAAGACAGGGCTGGGCACAGCTTATAAAAAATGAGGAACTTTTCTGTGCCAAAACCATGGCTTTCCTGGTCGTGTACACCATCTCCTGATATCAGAACAACCAAGCACTTAATACTGTATCTTCTTCAATGGAGCTTCTGTTTAGGCAAGAGGAACAGCAGCTCAGGCGGTGTTAAACAAAATGTATAATTATTTAAGGCAGCTACCATGTGGCTATCTGTGACGATGCGGGTTCCACTCCATGCTTCCATCTTCCTTCTGGGAGCTCTGAACCCGACACCATCGGTAATGTCACCGATGAGCTAGGCAGTGAGGCACAACAATGAAGCAAGGGGATGATGCAAAAAGTGCAAAGTGCTTTTATTTAAAACAGCAACAACAAAGTGTCCAAATTAAATAAAGTACAGTGCATCAAATATACGTCATTAAATAAATAATCCGTAAAAACAAGTGAAAAGGTGGAGGTTAAAATCCAATACAAAATAAATCCTTTAAAACCCGAGGTTAAAATAACGGCTGGAAGCCATCCTTTTAAAAACAGATCCCGGTACCTTTCTACTGGTGACTCCCCTTGCTTTGTTGTACCTCACTGCCTAGCTCATCGGTGACATTACCAATGGTGTTGGGTTCAAGAGCTCCCAGAAGCAAGATAGGAGCATGGAGTGGAACCTGCATCGTCACACCATCTCCACCATTACATTTCTGATGACTCCACCATTATGAGCCTGATCAGCAAAAATGATGAGACTGCTTAGAAAGATGATGTCTACCTGCTGACTCAGTGGTGCCAGGACAACACTGAAACCCTTAAATTCAGCAGAGTCAAGGAGCTGCCCATAGACTTCACAAAACAGGAGGCAGGCCACACTGCCATCTACATCAGCGGGGAAGACTCGGAGAAGGTGAGCAGCTTTACATTTCTTCAGATGAAGTTCTGTTTACTCTCATCTCTGTTGCTTATGCACTCTGAACCAGCCATTCAGTGGGTGCTGTGTGTATTGTGATAGCACATTTACAAGAAGATGACGTCAGCCAGAGCGACGTAAACAGAACTAGAAAGGCGCAGCGTTCCAACCATGGCGCGAATGTTGAACTGCTAAATTGAGAGGCAGTTCTGTCACACTGGTCTATTTGTACGTTTCCGTCCGAGAACAAAAACGGCCCAAAATAGAAAAGGTACGTACTTACCTAATCTATAGTGAAGAGAAAAGAAATGACCCAGCAGCAGTCACACAGTCACTGGAGTGCAGTTTCATCAGAGACACAGAGCTGCCCGTCTCTGGTGTATCGCACGGGCTCGGTGGGGTTTCCCTGTAGGGTGACTGTGCCACACAGGTCATTTCAAAGCTCCCTTACTCCTTTTTTTTCCCTTTAAAGCGTTCAGAGACGTAGCCGTTGCCCACCGTTATTCTTCCCTCTGCTCGCTTTCTCGAATCGCGGTAGGCCTATCCTTTGAGCTTTGGAGAGGTGGATGGCGGACCATATAAACAGAAAAGCTTAATTGATTTCTGGCTGTCTTTCATTGTCAACGGTGTCTTAGAATTCCCTGCGAAGAGTAAATTGAGAGACATTTTGCGTGGTGTGGCTTCGTACGAGGGTCATTCAACGGCGTGTAAGGCCCTGTCTTCCGTTTTCTTCTTCCGGCACACACGCGCTGCACTTGTCGTACAGTCGTGTCGTGGTGTGTGATGTTCACCTCAGTTTACAGCCACGAGCTTTCGTATTTCACTTCTACAGCTGCAGTCGCCGCAGTTCATTAATATTAATTGATCCCGTCAGTTAAATGTGAGGTCGCGGCGAGCGAATATTCTTCATAACTGGCAGAGCGCTGATTTGTGGGTTTATTAATACAACGCTGCATGGCGGGTTTGGAGATTATAATCTGATTCCGATTTAGTATAAAGAGATTTGTAACCGTGGTGAGTTCTGCACTCGTAACAACCCTAAATGCTGTTTATATGGTGATAGCGTATATATACGTAAGGCGCCACATAAGGGGTTGGGCATCAAACTAAACAAAGTGGGTGTTCAGGGTGATGTTTATAGATGGGTGCAGAATTGTCTCAGACACAAGAAGCCAAGGGTGAAGGTGCGAGGAATCTGATCAGAACTGGCCGATATTAAGAGTGGTGTTCCAGTGCAAGGGCCGCTGCTGTTTTAATATATATAAATGATTTAGACAGGAATTAAAGTAACAAGCTGGTTAAGTTTGCAGATGATACCAAGATAGGTGGATTGGCAGATAATCTGAAATCCATTGAATCATTACAGAGGGACTTGCACAGCACACAGGCTTGGCAGATTTGTGGCAGATGAATTTTAATGTCGGTAAATGTAAAGTATTACACATAGGAAGTACAAATGTTAGGTTTGAATACACAATGGGCGGTCGGAAAATCGAGAGTTCACATTATGAGAAGGATTTAGGAGTCGTGGATTCTAAGCAATCGACTTCCCGACAGTGTTCAGAAGCCATTAAGAAGGCTAACAGAATGTCAGGTTATATAGCACCTTGATATGTGGAGTACAAGTCCCAGGAGGTTCTGCTCAAGCTTTATAACACACTGGTGAGGCCTCATCTAGAGTCCTGGGTGCAGTTTGGGTCTCCAGGCTACAAAAAGGACAGAGCAACACTAGAAAAGGTCCATAGAAGAGCGACTAGGCTGATTCCAGGGCTACAGGGGATGAATTATGAGGAAAGATTAAAAGAGCTGAGCCTTTACAGTTTAAGCAAAAGAAGAACAAGATGAGACCTGATTGAAGTGTTTAAAATGATGAAGAGAATTAGTCCAGTGGATTGAGACTGTTATTTTAAAATGAGTTCATCAAGAACACAAGGACATATTAAGGGTAAATTTCACACACACAACTCCATGATTCACAAACTGGAGTATATGCTCAAATGTTAAACCTTTTTATTCAGAAGCACGATAGCCTAGCTAAACACCACTACAGTTTTTGGACTCCAGGTTACACAATGGACATAGCAGCACTAGAAAAGGTCCAGAGCAGAGCTACTAGGCCGATTGCAGGGAAGATGAATTATGAGGAAAGATTAAAAGAGCTGAACGTTTTCAGTTTAAGCAGAAGAAGATTAAGAGGAAACCTGATTGAAGTGTTTAAAATTTAACTTGTTATGGGTAAATCTCACACAGACACGAAGTTTTTCTTCACACAGAGGACCACAGACACTTGGAATAAGCTACCAAGTAGTGTGGTGGGCAGTAAGACTTTACGGACTTTCAAAACTCGACTTGATGTTTTTTTAGAAGAATTACTGTAAGTGGATAGGACTGGCGAGCTTTGTTGGACTGACTGGCCAGTCCTCATCCAGATTGTTCTAATATTCTATTGTACAACCTGAAACATCAGACAGTTAACTCACTCGTCTGCCTGGGAGTTCCTAAACACCCGTGTTCCTTATTCCTAATTGCTGCATTATATAGATTGTTGGGCTGGATGAGCACTCATTGGTTGTCGTCTGTCATGTACACAGAGCCTGCTTCTGTGATCTAAGAAAAAAACAAAACAGTTTTATTTAATTTGAGTGAGTCGCAGACAAGCCTGGCTGAGTTACTGGGTATGTCAGAGCACATGACCAGGGGTCACAGAAGGACATCCCAACTGCCCCCAGATCACTATGTAAAGGAAGTCTGCGGCTGAAAATTGTTGGGATTGCCATGTATTGTGACGGGGCCTTTAGAGGATTTAAATGTCCATTAAATGTCCCATAAACAATGTAGTGCATTAGGTGAGTTCACCGTTGGAGGAAATGTGTGTTTATATATTGAATATTAAGATCATATGTCTGATCCTCTCATTAAAGATATGCTTTGCATTATTTATTTTTAAAGGACATATTTTGAAATGGCATCCTTATGTACGTGATTTGAGTAATTTCTGCCAGACAGGAATTTATCAGGTTTGAGAAGTAAGTTATATTTGGCATCTATCTATCTATCTATCTATCTATCTATCTATCTATCTATCTATCTATCTATCTATCTATCTATCTATCTATCTATCTATCTATCTATCTATCTATCATATAGTGCCTTTCTTATCTATCTATCTATCTATCTATCTATCTATCTATCTATCTATCTATCTATCTATCTATCTATCATATAGTGCCTTTCTTATCTATCTATCTATCTATCTATCTATCTATCTATCTATCATATAGTGCCTTTCTTATCTATCTATCTATCTATCTATCTATCTATCTATCTATCATATAGTGCCTTTCTTATCTATCTATCTATCATATAGTGCCTTTCTTATCTATCTATCTATCTATCATATAGTGCCTTTCTTATCTATCTATCATATAGTGCCTTTCTTATCTATCTATCTATCTATCTATCTATCTATCTATCTATCTATCTATCTATCTATCATATAGTGCCTTTCTTATCTATCTATCTATCTATCTATCTATCTATCTATCTATCTATCTATCTATCTATCTATCTATCTATCTATCTATCTATCTATCTATCTATCATATAGTGCCTTTCTTATCTATCTATCTATCATATAGTGCCTTTCTTATCTATCTATCTATCTATCTATCTATCTATCTATCTATCTATCTATCTATCTATCTATCTATCATATAGTGCCTTTCTTATCTATCTATCTATCATATAGTGCCTTTCTTATCTATCTATCTATCTATCTATCTATCTATCTATCTATCTATCTATCTATCTATCTATCTATCTATCTATCATATAGTGCCTTTCTTATCTATCTATCTATCTATCTATCATATAGTGCCTTTCTTATCTATCTATCTATCTATCTATCTATCTATCTATCTATCTATCTATCTATCTATCTATCTATCTATCTATCTATCTATCTATCTATCATATAGTGCCTTTCTTATCTATCTATCTATCTATCTATCTATCTATCTATCTATCTATCTATCTATCTATCTATCTATCTATCTATCTATCTATCTATCATATAGTGCCTTTCTTATCTATCTATCTATCATATAGTGCCTTTCTTATCTATCTATCTATCTATCTATCTATCTATCTATCTATCTATCTATCTATCTATCTATCTATCTATCATATAGTGCCTTTCTTATCTATCTATCTATCATATAGTGCCTTTCTTATCTATCTATCTATCTATCTATCTATCTATCTATCTATCTATCTATCTATCTATCTATCTATCTATCTATCTATCTATCTATCTATCATATAGTGCCTTTCTTATCTATCTATCTATCTATCTATCATATAGTGCCTTTCTTATCTATCTATCTATCTAGTTTTTAGGTTTGATGTCATATACCTGAAGGGTGCTCTCTTTGTTTTTAATTTAATTTAGAGTGTATGTACTTGCTGTGGTGGGTTGGCACCCTGCCTGGGATTGGTTCCTGCCTTGCACCCTGTGTTGGCTGGGATTGGCTCCAGCAAACCCCCGTGACCCTGTGTTCAGATTCAACGGGTTGGAAAATGGATGGATGGATGTATGTACTTGTTAGAATCTTATCTCTCTATTATAATAAAATAATCCTGCGATGAGACAAGACTTTTTGTAAGATTTTTTCAAGTGAAACCTTGGCATGAGATTTTTTTCATGTCACACCCTCCTCTCAACCATATTCAGCCACACACACGGCCCTCTCACCTCTCATTCGTGTGAATGCTTTTGACAGAAACATTTTGTGCTGTCTCAGCTCTTATAAATTTTAATGTTTTCCTCACTTTAAGTTCCCAATTAAAGAAGATGTATTATATGCAAATCCTATTAAAGAATTTCATCATGAAGGGTTATCAACAGAAGAAATGAGTACACGGGCAATCCTAGCACTGAGAAACGATGAAGTCAAAAGAATTAACTCCAAAAATGTCGATTGGTTACACGGCAAATTGGTTAAATGCGTATCAATAGACTGTGCTGAAAGAGATGGTGGTGATGGTGCAGAAGATGAAAACAACAACTTACAATATCCTGTAGAATATCTACAAGCGTTAACAACATCAGGTCTTCCACCGGCTGAATTACTGGTGAAAGAAGGATGTATCCAAGAAAGGTAATGTAGTCCATCTTCAGGGGATAACATTAGACACCAAAGGAGATCTTGATATGGATTCGTATTAAAACATTTACAGTTTCCGGTTAGAACAGCTTTTGAAAAGACAATTAACAAATCGCAGAGCCAAACATTTGAAAAAGTCGTTTAATTTAATAGAGAGAAAGAAACAAAATTCAGTTACGGACAGTTATATGTTGTGTTGTCACAATGAGAGTCCAAACACAGAATCAAAATTCAATGCAATATTGAGGAAAATGTAATTCAAAAAATAGTTTTTACTGAAGTTTTACAGTTAAAGTGTAAGTTTAAAAAGTATTTGCGTGTTAATTTCAAAGCCAACCAGAACAAAATTGTATTATCAATGAATACCTCTAACGCAACATGAAACATAATTTACTTTCAATTAATTATGTTTTACTATGGTTAATTACTCGCTGTAATGTAAAATAGTTAGTTCTATTATGCATATGTAACAATTCCCATGAAAATAACAATGTTTAAATTGTACATCTGCTTCCCCATACGCGAGCGGCAGAACCACAAAGAGGCAAGCATGTAGTGCAGGCAGGGGGTTGGCGAGCGAAGCCCACAGTTGTAAAAGGGTAAATCCTTCATATAATTTGGCAGTGGTGGTTTTTTACTGCTTTAAAGAAGCACAAATCGTATGCAAATATTTCATGAGTAAAAGCAAAAGAGGGCAGTTTGTTTTACAAAAACAACACGGTTTGCATTAGTGTGTTGTGTTGCATTCGTCTCTTTCTGGGCACTCTGACTAAAACCCGTTCCTAATATTTTGAAGTATCTGCTGGTGTGTACTTTCAAACTGGCTCAGATCAGTTGTGAATAAGTCAGGGTGTCTCTAGATTGTTTCACTTTTTAATACACACCAATGGAACAGGAATCCAAGAAGTACAACAAGAAGTTCTCTTACAAAAATCTGAAAACATGTGCAGATATTCACAAACTGATGGGCCCAGACATTGCAAACAGGCTGCACTCTGCATGTGACATCTAGCATACTGGACTGTCCAGTAGAGTCCTCAGACTATAAAGTCACATTCTGCCCCAGAAAGCTGGACAAACAAGTAAACAACTGAGTGTGAGCTTTGCGGTATTAAAAGTGGAGTAGGGGATGGAGCACCACAGTTTAATAATAAACCAAAATACAGCGTTCTAATTTCAGGTAGCCAAACTGCTACAATCACTTTTCTAAGGTAAAAAATAACCAGTTCCTTTAACAGACAGTAAGTTTAAGCAAAAATAATGAAGACATACCCACAACTCTGTTAATGTTTGTTTATAAAAGGCACAGATTGCATGGTGAGAAGTGGACAATCTGTGAGGATCGATGGACGATGGAGAGCTGAAAACTGTTTTGAGTATTGGGTATAAGGCAGGACCCAGCCATCCTTTTTCGAGCACACTCACTCGCTCACACTGGGACAATCTGGACAGTCAGTGAGCAGCCCACTTTTTGAAACCTGGGAGCTGTTAATGTGAGACACCAGCAGTAACCAAAGCATCACGTCTTCTTAGTTTCCCATTTATTGAAAAGCAGCTGGAAGTAGCAGGAGAAAACTCCTGTAGACAAAAGGGACTTCACAAAGGCAGTGACTGGGCAAAAGTTAACGTCTGTTATATACCGAAGCTGTCAGTAGGCAGAAGTAACTGTTTTGTCACCGTTCTTCTTTCATAATGTGACATATAATTTGGTTAGTGTTTTAATGATGTCACGGCCTGTCTGATACTGTGGAGCCTTTGCTCTTTATGCCACCCTGACACACCTAAACAATAACAACTGTAAAGTTCATAGACTCCATCTCAGCATTTAACATTGTTGTACAATCAAAACCAAGCCCCTAGACCTAGGACTTAGTGACTCTCCACAACTAGATTTTAAGCTTGCTAACTGGCAGACCCAACATACAGTATGCACATTGGCAGCACTGATTTGTCCTCAACACTGGCACTCCATAAGATAGTGTGCTGGGCCCATGCTGCACTCCTAGCTCACCTGTTTAACCAGACACGGGGCTCCAGCTCTATCATTTACTTTGCTAATGACACAACTACCACAACAGGCCCGATCAGTCTCAGTTCAGTTCAATGGAGTACTTCTTTATGTGCCCAGATTCCTACAGTCGCCAACAATGATAAGATGGTTTATAGAAGAGAGATCTGCCTTTTGACACAGTGGAGTCACAATAGGTAACATTCCCTCTCCTAATAGATAGATAGATAGATAGATAGATAGATAGATAGATAGATAGATAGATAGATAGATAGATAGATAGATAGATAGATAGATAGATAGATAGATAGATAGATAGATAGATAGATAGATAGATAGATAGATAGATAGATAGATAGATAGATAGATAGATACTTTATTAATCCCAGGGGGAAATTCACATACTCTAGCAGCAAAAATATTAAATTAAAGAGTAATAAAAAATGCAGATAAAAAAACAGACAATAACTTGAATAATGTTCAACGTTTACCCCCTCTGGTTGAATTGAAGAGTCGCATAGTTTGGGGGAGGAATGATCTTCTCAGTCTGTCAGTGGAGCAGGACAGTGACAGCAGTCTGTCGCTGAAACTACTCCTCTGTCTGGAGATGACACTGTTTAATGGATGTAGTGGATTCTCCATAATTGATAGGAGCCTGCTGAGTGCCCGTTGCTCTGCTACGGATGTCAGACCGTCCAGCTCTATGCCAACAATAGAGCCTGCCTTCCTCACCAGTTTGTCCAGGCGTGAGGCATCCTTCTTCTTAATGCTGCCTCCCCAGCACACCACTGCGTAGAAGAGGGCACTCGCCACAACCATCTGATAGAACATCTGCAGCATCTTACTGCAGATGTTGAAGGATGCCAGTCTTCTAAGGAAGTACAGGCGGCTCTGTCCTTTCTTGCACAGAGAATCAGTATTGGCAGTCCAGTCTAATTTATCGTCCAGCTGCACTCCTAGGTATTTATAGGTCTGCACCCTCTGCACACAGTCACCTCTAATGATCACGGGGTCCATGAGGGGCCTGGGTCTCCTAAAATCCACCACCAGTTCCTTGGTTTTGCTGGTGTTCAGTTGTAGGTGGTTTAAGTCGCACCATTTAACAAAGTCTTTGATGAGGTTTCTATACTCCTCCTCCTGCCCACTCCTGATGCAGCCCACGATAGCAGTGTCGTCAGCAAACTTTTGCACGTGGCAGGACTCCGAGTTATATTGGAAGTCCGATGTATATAGGCTGAATAGGACCGGAGAAAGTACAGTCCCCTGCGGCGCTCCTGTGTTGCTGACCACAATGTCAGATCTGCAATTCCCGAGACGCACATACTGAGGTCTGTTTGTAAGATAGTCCACGATCCATGCCACCAGGTATGACTCTACTCCCATCACTGTCAGCTTGTCCCTAAGGAGCAGAGGTTGGATGGTGTTGAAGGCGCTAGAGAAGTCTAGAAACATAATTCTTACAGCACCACTGCCTCTGTCCAAGTGGGAGAGGGATCGATGTAGCATATAGATGATGGCATCTTCCGCTCCCACCTTCTCCTGGTATGCGAACTGCAGAGGGTCGAGGGCGTGTTGGACCTGTGGCCTCAGGTGGTGAAGCAGCAGCCGCTCCATGGTCTTCATCACATGTGATGTTAGAGCAACAGGCCGGAAGTCATTCAGCTCACCAGGATGTGATACCTTTGGGACTGGGGTGATGCAAGATGTTTTCCAAAGCCTCGGGACTTTCCCCTGTTCCAGGCTCAGGTTGAAGATGCGCTGTAGAGGACCCCCCAGCTCTGATGCACAGACCTTCAGCAGTCGCGGCGATACTCCATCTGGACCTGCTGCTTTGCTGGCACGAAGTTTCCTCAGCTCTCTGCTCACTTGCGCTGCTGTAATTGTGGGTGGGGATGTCTCTCCTATGTTGGTATCAGCAGAAGGATGTGTAATATCCAGCAAAACCAAAGAGCTGAGCATGGACCTCGGGAAGTAAGAGGGGATACAATGGAGAGGATCAGCTCAGCAGCTTTGACATTTCTTGGAACCATCACTGATAACATGAAGTGGGCAGAACACATCTCAGCCATGCAGAAGAAGTTTCACCAACACCTTTACTTACTTGGATATCCTAATGAAAGTCCAGATATCTTAAAACCATGCATGGTTTCCAGCTTCTAAAGGTTCATTGTGTAATCGATACTGGGTTTATAACTTCAGGATAGAAGCATTCAGCTCAGGACCACAAAGCACTAAAGAGATTGATGAAGTTGGCATGGAGTACTGCTGGCACACCACTGCAATCTGTCTGGTACATATGTAGCATATGGTGCTATACAGAAGCAAACCGTATTAAAGATCTTACCTCTCATGCACAGATACTTATCTCCTGTACAGGAAAGTTAGCACTTGCACCAGTAGATTCAGGGAGAGTTTGTATTCACAGATCATAACACAGCCACTGATACTAACAATTTCTAATTTGTTGTTTTTTTGTCGTAAGTGGAGAATGGGCATCCTGGTTGGGAAGGTGGAGGATTCATTACCCAGAAGGGAGGCCAGAGTGGAATGGCAAATGAATTGTCTGTTGGGAAGGAGCAATAACTTTCTGTCCAGCCGGTGTCTATTAAGAAATGGACTAACAGAAACCAAGAATCGGGAGCTGTTCCATCCCCCATATGCCAGGTGGCACTAGCTCTTGTATAGGAACCCAGTCAGGACACGCAGGGGTGCTTGGGAAACGGAGTCCTGAAATTCAGTCCTGTTGTGCTCTGTATAGGGTACTGTTGGGGGAGGACCGCCTTACTGTATGCCCTGAAATTGCTTCCTGTAAGACCTGGTGTGGCACCAGAAGCATTCCCAGGTCCTTCATAAAAGGGAGCCCCGCTGCCTCATATTAATGAGTCAGGAGACAGTGGGCAACACTCGGCAGAGGTACAGATAGCAGGAATAATTGTTGGATATTGCATTATTGTGGCTGGTTATTGTAAAAGTTCTTTGTGTAAATAAATATTCTTTGTTTTATCACTTAAATGTGTTGGAGATCACTGTGTGTTGGGTTTAGGATATGGGTGTTGAACTCTGGACCTGGAGGACTGCAGTGGCTGCAGGTTTTCATTAGAACATTAGAAAACTCTAAATGAGAACAGGCCATTCAGCCCAACAAAGCTCGCCAGTCCTATCCACTTATTTCTTCCAAAAAAACATCAAGTCGAGTTTTGAAAGTCCCCAACGTCTTACTGTCTACCACACTACTTGGTAGCTTATTCCAAGTGTTTATCATTCTTTGTGTAAAGAAAAACTTCCTAATGTTTGTGTGAAATTTACCCTTAATAAGTTTCCAACTGTGTCCCCGTGTTCTTGATGAACTCATTTTACAGTAACAGTCTCGATCCACTGGACTAAATCCCTTCATAATTTTAAACACTTCAATCATGCCACCTCTTAATCTTCTTTTGCTTAAACTGTAAAGGCTCAACTCTTTTAATCTTTCCTCATAATTCATCCCCTGTAGCCCTGGAATCAGCCCAGTTGCTCTTCTCTGGACCTTTTCTAGTGCTGCTATGTCCTTTTTGTATCCTGGAGACCAAACCTGCACCCAGTACTCCAGATGAGGCCTCACCAGTGTGTTATAAAGGTTGAGCAGAACCTCCTGTGACTTGTACTCCACACATCAGGGCGCTATATAACCTGACATTCTGTTAGCCTTCTTAATGGCTTCTGAACACTGTCTAGAAGTCGATAGCTTAGAGTCCACTATGACTCCTAAATCCTTCTCACAAGGTGTACTCTCGATTTTCCGACCACCCATTGTGTATTCAAACCTAATATTTTTACTTCCTATGTGTAATACTTTACATTTACTGACATTAAATCTCATCTGCCCAAGCCTGTATGCTATCCAAGTCCTTCTGTAATGATATAACGGATTCTAAATTATCTGCTAATCCACCTATCTTGGTATCATCTGCAAACTTAACCAGCTTGTTACTTATATTCCTATCTAAATCATTTATATATATTAAAAATAGCAGCGGCCCTAGCACTGACCCCTGCTGGTCACCACTCTTAACATCAGCCAGTTCTGATGAGGTTCCTCACACCATCACCCTCTGCTTCCTTTGTCTGAGCCAATTCTGCACCCATCTACAAACATCACCCTGAACTCCCACTTCTTTTAGTGTGATGCCCAACCTCTCATGGGGCGCCTTATCAAATGCTTTCTGAAAGTCCAGATAAATAATATCATCTGCTCCACTTTGATCGTAACCTTTTGTTGCCTCCTCATAGAATTCCAGCATGTTAGTAAAACACGACCTCCCTCTTTTGAACCCATGCTGACTGCTCAGAATAACTCCTGTCCTTGCCAGGTGTTGGTCAATCTTATCCTTAATAATTCCTTCCATTAATTTTCCTGTGAATTTTCATTCTAACCATCTTCTTAATTAGTGACCAGTTTTTGCTGCTATTTAACTTCTTTTGCCTTAATTTTAATTAACTTGAGCCCTTTGTTGTTTCTTTTTCCTTAATTAGCATGCAGCCAAACAATAATTAGACACAAAACAACCCACCACATGACCAGCTCACCTGTGCCCACCACACAATATGTGAAAATAAAGAAAGGTGAAGGTCTCAGTAAGGTTGATCTCTCAGGTCACCAGAACATTTTGATGGTGTCCTTAGAAAAAACAGAAAATCAACTGCTGTGGCAGAATGAGAGCAGCAACAAGCCATGGAGTTAAATAATGAGTTTAATTAACAGCAAGAACTGGCTTCTCATTAAGAAAGTGATTGGAGATGAATTGGTTGGAGTTTGAAGCCGCAGTTTAGCTGGTTATCTCTTGGCTTGTTTCACGTCTCATTTCTGTTTGGCTGCCATTTAATGAAGAAAACAGTCAATTCAGAGAACTGAATCCTTAAAAAAATGAAGAGAAAAGAAGTTAATTAGTATTGAAAACTTGTCACTGATTAAGAGGTAAAGGGTTAGAATGAAAACCTGCAGCCATTGCGTCCCTCCAGGCCCAGAGTTGGACACTCCTGGTTTAGGGTTTACTGGTGCCCCCTTGTGGTGATAGTGAATAGATAACATATGCTGTACGCAATGTATTACACTTACTCTTGATCTTCCGGTTTCCTCCCACAGTCCAAAGACAAGAATATTAGGTGGAGTGGCGATACTAAATTGGAGTGTGTTCATCATGCGATGGGCTGGTGCCCTGTCTGGGGACTGTTTCTGTTTTGCACCCAATGCTTTTTGAGAGAGGCACCATCTTCCCTGTGACCCTGCTCCAGATGGGCATGTTTAAAAACAGGATGAATGTACGTTGTATTCCTTGTCTTTAGTTGCAGTGTTAATTTTGACAATACAATTTTAATTTAGCTTTAGTCTTTGTTCTCTGACTAAATTGCATTTTAGTTTTAGTCACAAAGTGACTAAAAGTCAGTCAGTTGTTGTTAGTTTTAGTCGACAAAAAATAAATTAATTTTAGTAGAGAAAAAGTAAATCAGTTTTAGTCGACTAACAGTAAATTAGTCAAACAGTCAAAATCAGATGGACATCTTGTTTAACATATGAATTTGCACATAATATACTGTGCCTCTAAACTGTTTTACTGGCATGTACACTAAGGAGTCAAACCACATACAGTATAGTGAACATAAAATGAAGAGCAGGTGTAGAAAGGACTTACTCCAAAAGCTCTCGGTCAGATAATGGCAGCTCTGGTCTGTCATCACAGTTTACTGGACTTCAATGTGCCTTCGTTATGCTGCCATAAGATTTTACCAATAAAGGGCTGGACCATGCAGCACACATCGGGTTTAGAAAGAATGAGATCATCCTGGACTATCGAGTTTATCTGACTATGTGCACATTCTACATTTATTCTCTGATAGTTTTTTTTTCTCCAGCCATTTAAAAATACTGATTAAAATAACACTTAAAAATTCAAACAATTTTATATCTTTACTGTTGAATTAGTGAATTCCAGAATAAAGTAGGCATTTTACATTTAAACAAGTGCTTAAAAGCTGATTTTGTAACAAAATACTTTTAAAAATCTGGTTTGTCTGGGAATCCCACTGTTAGGTTGCTATTTGCTATTACAAGATTTATATTTACATCCTTAGCTTGTTAAAAACACACTGAAGTGTAAAGTTTAATGGATGAGTCTATTTTTCACATGAATCCAATATTTCAGAACTCTTGTCAGAGAGACTTTGCTGTGTTGTTTTTCAAAGTGTCTGACATGAGTGATCAGACTTTGTTACTGCTTAGCCTGTGTGCAAATCCACAATTATAAAAGTAACCGGCAGTCAGTTAATCCAAACTGAGAGACCACATTGCAGTCACTAACGTACCATTCTAATATACAGTCATATGAAAAAGTTTGGGAACCCCTCTCGGCCTACATAATAATTTACTCTACTTTCAACAAGAAAGATAACAGTGGTATGTCTTTCATTTCCTAGGAACATCTGAGTACTGGGGTGTTTTCTGAACAAAGATTTTTAGTGAAGCAGTATTTAGTTGTACAAAATTAAATCAAATGTGAAAAACTGGCTGTGCAAAAATGTGGGTCCCCTTGTAATGTTGCTGATTTGAATGCATGTCACAGCTCAGTACTGATTACTGGCAACACCAAATTGGTTGGATTAGCTCATTAAGCCTTGAACTTCATAGACAGGTGTGTCCAATCATGTGAAAAGGTATTTAAGGTGGTCAATTGCAAGTTGTGCTTCCCTTTGACTTACCTCTGTGGAGTGACAGCATGAGATCCTCAAAGCAGCTCTCAAAAGATCTGAAAACAAAGATTGTTCAGTCTCATGGTTATGGGGAAGGCTACAAAAAGCTATCTCAGAGGTTTAAACTGTCAGTTTCAACTGTAAGGAATGTAATCAGGAAATGGAAGGCCACAGGCACAGTTGCTGTTAAACCCAGCAGGTCTGGCAGACCAAGAAAAATACAGGAGCGGCATATGCACAAGATTGTGAGAATGGTTACAGACAACCCACAGGTCACCTCCAAAGACCTGCAAGAACATCTTGCTGCAGATGGTGTATCTGTACATCGTTCTACAATAAAGCGCAATTTGCACAAAGAACATCTGTATGGCAGGGTGATGAGAAAGAAGCCCTTTCTGCACTCACACCACAAACAGAGTCGCTTCTTGTATGCAAATGCTCATTTAGACAAGCCAGATTCTGGAACAAGGTGCTTTGGAATGATGAGACAAAAATTGAGTTATTTGGTCATAACAAAAAGTGCTTTGCATGGTGGAAAAAGAACACAGCATTCCAAGAAAAACACCTCCTACCTACTGTCAAATTTGGTGGAGGTTCCATCATGCTGTGGGGCTGTGTGGCTAGTTCAGGGACTGGGGGCCTTGTTAAAGTCGAGGGTCTGATGAATTCAAACCAATATCAACAAATTCTTCAGGATAATGTTCAAGCATCAGTCACAAAGTTGAAGTTACGCAGGGGTTGGATATTCCAACAAGACAATGACCCAAAACACAGTTCGAAATCTACAAAGGCATTCATGCAGAGGGAGAAGTACAATGTTCTGGAATGGCTGTCACAGTCCCCCGACTTGAATATCATCGAAAATCTATGGGATGATTTGAAGCAGGCTGTCCATCAAATTTAACTGAACTGGAGAGATTTTGTATTGGAAGAATGGTCACAAATACCTCCATCCAGAATCTAGACACTCATCAAAGGCTATAGGAGGCGTCTAGAGGCTGTTATATTTGCAAAAGGAGGCTCAACTAAGTATTGATGTAATATCTCTGTTGGGGTGCCCAAATTTATGCACCTGTCTAATTTTGTTATGATGTATATTGCATATTTTCTGTTAATCCAATAAACTTAATGTCTCTGCTGAAATACTACTGTTTCCATTTCATATATTAAAAGGAAGTTGCTACTTTGAAAGCTCAGCCAATGATAAACAAAAGTCCAAAGATTTAAGAGGGGTTCCCAAACTTTTTCATATGACTGTATGACACATGTATGTGCTTTTACTACGTTCTTCACATTTTAGGGGTTATGCTCGTAAATATTAGTTTACCCAAAAAATCCAAACGAATAACACAAATGTAGTGTTTGCAGATTCGTATTCAGCAATGAAGCAGTGCCGTGTTGCCGTACTGTACATGTACATTTCGTATTAATTGGAAGATGCACTTCAGGCACTGAAATTCTAAATACATTTTATGTTAATATTAACAAATGGAGCAGCTTATTTCATCGGTGATGTAGACAAGCCAAGCAGCTGCTTCGTTTGAAACTTGCCTTAAATTTTAATTGCTACAACTGTTGTCGTCACTGCCACTGTGCCCGTATGTGCATGAACCTAAACCGTACCCTCCAGTTACAAAATAAATAGATCCCCAGACAGACTTGTAGATGTTCTCATTACAATGAAGGAACAAATGCAAACTTTCTAATCCTTTATCTGGACTGTGTAGGACTGTAGGACACGGTATTAAGAGTTGAATCCCCCCGACATTTCATCTGCTGTAACAAATGCTAAACGGTTACAACTCGCATTTGAGGCTGAGCGCATCTGATTGCACTTTCAAAGTTGCACGGATCTATTTCTTAAATAACTCGTAAAGGGATAAAACTGGCAACATCCAAATCCTATGTGTGTCTGTGTGCTTTTTTTTCTCTCTCTCTCGTTAATAAGTACGTTTTCCTAAATCGCACTTAACGCATTCGTTTTAGCAGGTTGAATGAGAACCAGAGATAACAGCATTGGCGTAGCGGCAAGTGGCCACTTAGATAACGTTACATACCTTGGCATGAATCTCAGGATGGCGCGCCTCTAGAAGCCTCTTCAGGTTTGTGGTGTTCTTTCATGTTTGCCTCATTCCACAGGGCGTACACAGAGTTTTATTTTCATCGGCGTTGTAATTAATGTTGGTCCATGTGACCATATTTTTCACCCGAGAATCATGTAGGCCGACATGATGGCCGTCTCCTCCTTGCTACTCTAGCATACTGACCAGGCTAATGGACAACCTATCCTGAGCATATGTTGACTGACTCCCACATTCTCCAGTTTTTTAGCTGTGGCATTCAGCAAATCCTCAAGGAGCTACTTCAGTATGAGTCCTACTAATGTGCTCATTAATAATAATAATAATAATTCTTTGCATTTATATAGCGCTTTTCTCACTACTCAAACCACTCAGTAATTGCAGGTTAAGGGCCTTGCTCAAGGGCCCAACAGAGCAGTGTCCCTATTGGCATTTACCGGATTCAAAACCTTCCGATTGCCAGTGTAGATCCCTAGCCTCAGAACCATTAGTATCTAATGGCTGGAAACATAAAAATGAAAATCACACTGATGATGATTGCCAAAGAAAATGTAACTGCTTGCAAGCTACTAAGGGTTAAAAGCTATTTTTGCTGTAAACGGCAGGTTATTCATACAGGCGTCTGTCATTAGATAGATAGATAGATAGATAGATAGATAGATAGATAGATAGATAGATAGATAGATAGATAGATAGATAGATAGATAGATAGATAGATAGATAGATAGATAGATAGATAGATAGATACTTTATTAATCCCAAGGGCAAATTCACATAAGACAGGGTGCAGTAAGCTGACCTTAGGAACGCATCTGTTAGACACAGGAGAGATGACTTTTCCTTCTTTAGAGCCCCTTTTGCAATGTACACAAATTAGAAATGGTTAGCCGATGCATGCAACGTAAGGTGAAATGCTTAGATAAACATATTGTGCTTATTGATAAGGAAGGGGATGAGGGAGGGAAGAAAGTTATTAAAAAACAATCGAAAAATTAGAACTTTGCTGTTCTGCCTTGCAACGTGGAATCCACGTACTTATCTGTGACTAAATAAAGACTGATTGACTGAACTATTTCTGTCTTCCTCGGGGGTTACTTCCACATGATCATAAAAATCTTAAGAACAGGATACACATTATGTTATCTTCATGTATCACACATAAATGCTTGCTGCATTTCAATAAAATTTAGTTAACCTAGTTTTGAAATTTCTGAAGTTAAGTCTTTTATCATTCTGGGTCATCTGCACCTCTTTGTACTTCATCATTGTTTACTGTCATTATTAGGGTACAATTAAGCGACCAAAAAAAAGGTGAATGAATATTAAAATGAGAAAAGAGAGTTAAATTCATCATATGGCAGAGTATGTGTTGAATATAAAACTCACACTAAAAGTATTTTCTAAATGCAGAATAAGAGGAGAGTAAAGGGCTCAGCTAATGAAACAATGAGATCAGTTAGAGGGAAATGACTGACTTTTTGGGAAACTGGGAGGACCAAAGTCCTGCAGCTTCATTGGGCCCCAGGACTGGGATTAGTCCGAAAATTATATCCTTTGAAAGTTTTATAGAATGTTACAGAAATAAAACTTACCTTTATGTGTTACTAGAGTATAATAGAAAAGTCTCTCATGCAATAGAAGACACTCAAACTTGGAATATCCACATAGACGATATCAGACTGGATGATTCAGACCAGAAATTCTGGATCAATAAGGCACCAGGGCTACTCACTGTGCCATCTCTCTTAAACCTTGTTAAACATACAATCTAATGTTTTAGGGGTTTCTAAAGTACAACTGTAATGTCTATTCAAAGAAAATGGAATTTCTAGAATTTTGTAGAAATTAATCTTAGTTTTAGGGATTATTAGAGTAGTATAATAGAAAATTCTAAGTAATTGGGATTTGGTTTAAAACTGAAAGCTTTTGTTTTTTTGTTTTTTTTTTCTTTTTAGTCATCTTTTCTTTGTTTTTATTCAAAATAATGGGTTAAATAAAGATATTAATTCACAGGCAAAATGAATAGAGCAAAATACCACTGTGCTAGTTGAGTATATTTCAAAAGGAACAGTTTTCTGTCCACTAAATGGTTGCCTCTTGTCATATGTTTTTCTAACCCTATTATGTTTGCATATTTGTCTGCAGACAGAAATTTCTTGCCTTCGTTTCCTTGGCCCTTTCATCAGAGTAGACGACGACAGATGAAGCAGAATAAAAATGCAAAGATGGTGAAATCCTAACCTGGGATTTTGACTCGGCCAATTTGCATAATAGCTTTCTGACTATTGTTGAACTAACTGCGACAGATGCAAAAAACTCCCAACAATGGGTATGCAGTACAAATTCGACTGCTTTGTTTGTTTGCCAAGACCAGAAAAAGACATCCATCCATTTTCCAACCCGCTGAATCCGAACACAGGGTCACGGGGGTCTGCTGGAGCCAATCCCAGCCAACACAAGGCACAAGGCAGGGAACCAATCCCGGGCAGGGTGCCAACCCACCACAGCAGAAAAAGACATTTAAATGTAAATCTTCATCCTGTGATAATAGGTGGATTCATTTTAGACAAAAGCCTTATTGCTGTTCTGAATGTGGGAAGCAGTTTTCCAAGAGAACCTACCTTCACACCCATACAAGAATTCACACCGGAGAGAAGCCATATTGTTGTTCTAAATGTGGCAAGCGATTCTCCACCTGTGGAAATCTTCACATCCATAGAAGAATTCACACTGGAGAGAAGCCATATTGCTGTTCTGAATGTGGCAAGCGGTTCTCTTTTAACAGCTCTCTTCAGAAACACACACTAACTCACACTGGAGAGAAGAAGTATTGCTGTTCTAAATGTGGGAAACAGTTCTCCGACCAGGAGCAGTCTTCATATTCATACAAGAATTCATACTGGGGAGAAGCCATATTCTTGTAGTGAATGTGGAAAACAATTCTCGACCAGTAGTAGTCTTCAGAAGCACATCAGAATTCACGCTGGAGAGAAGCCATATTGCTGTTCAGAATGTGGGAAACAATTCTTACAAACTAGCCATCTAATCAGACACACAAAAATTCATGCAGAAGAGCGGCTGTATCGCTGCAATGAATGTGGCAAACGATTTTTTGACACAAGCGGCATTCAGAAGTACAAAAGAATTCACACAGGAGAGAAGCCCTATTGCTGTTCTGAATGTGGTAAGCAATTCTTGCAAATTAGTCATCTTCAGATTCACAAAAGAATTCACGCAGGAGAGAAGCCATATTGCTGTCTTGAATGTGGTAAACGATTCTTGCACAACAGTAACACATCCCAGCAACACATTTCACAAATATTGTGACAGGTGCCTGTTTACCTGTGGAATGTGTCAAAAAAGCCTGTTTGGAACTTTTTACAGGTGAAGAGAAGATTAGGTAGCAGGTGATGCTGTCATGAGTGGTTATACAACAAGCATCCATGAAAGGTCTTGTCGTTTACAAGTAAGGATGAGTTCAGGGTCACGGGTTTTCCATATGCTGTGTAAGCGATTAGTCAAACAGTTTAGAAACAACATTTCTCAATGCATGATAACAAAAGAGATTAGGAATTTCACTAATTATAGTCCATAACACCAATGAAAGATTCAAAGAATCTGGGGAAACTGGTGTCTGTAAAGGGCAAGCTTGGTAACCAACATTAAATGCCCACAATCTTCTAACCCTCTAGCAACACTCTTCTGTAAAGAATGTAACCACATGGCATTGGGAGTACTTTGGAAAACCGTTGTCAGGAAGCACAGTTCATTGCAGCATCTACAAATGCAAACTGAAAATGTACCATGCAAAGTATAAGCTCATTAAAACTCATTCGAGATGGACTGGTGCAAAATGAAAATGTGTGCTGTGGTCTGACAAATCTACCTTTCAGCTTGTTTTTGGATGCGTTTTTTGAGTGTTTTATTTTCTTTTAAAAGAACTAGGGGGCTTTGCCCCCCACTTGCTTTGCTTGCAACCCCCCGCACTATGTGCCAGCCACTTCACATTTCTGCCACTCGTGTTGTGAAGTGGGGGGCTGAACGCTCCCCAAGGAGATGTGGTTGCTCCTCCAAAACCCCCTCTTAAACAGTGATACAATGGGAAGCAAATACAGTTTGTTTGTTTTTTTTTTTACCTCCTCTTTGCTTGATCAGCTGCTGGCTTGTTGCTGTTGCTGCTGTGCCGTGTGATCTGCATCTCTTTGAACATTTAAAACCTGTACAGTGTCAGAAAAACGACCAAAAGACATCGAGAAGGTTTGGGGCAGCCACCCATTTAATCGTTTACGGCTGCTAAAAGTATCAAAAAACAGAGACATGCTCATTCAACCGAGTCCAAAACAGAACTGATCTCTAGGAAGCAAGATGGCAGCTTTAAAGGCAGTAGCGGAAGTGATGTCATCAAAACCGGAACCAGAAGTGACGTCAGTGGCTGCCCCAGAGCCGGGTGGGATTTCCCTAGAATGGCCTGCAAAAGATAGAGAGGGAAAATTAGTGCACTCCGCCACCCCCTGGTCTGGCATGGAACTACCTGTATTTAAGCCCTTTAGCTGTCTCCTAATCACACGTGTGTGACAACAGCAGCTGTCCTCACAGGTGGCGCAGTGGTAGTGCTGCTGCTTTGCAGCAAGGAGACTGTGGAAGATTATGGGTTCTCTTCCCGGTTCCTCCCTGTGTGGATAGCGCTTTGAGTACTGAGAAAAGCGCTATATAAATGTAATGAATTATTATTATTTGTTTCACTGCCTTTTCTCTATTCCCCCCCAGACTTCCTCTGCTCCCGTTGGGGGTCCTGCTCCCGAGGTGCCGCCCCTACGAAGAGTAAGATTTTCTATTCTTGTAACTGAGAGACGGAACTGTCCCCTCTGACTAGACCCACGGAGATCGATTCACTCCTGAAACTCCTGAAGTGTTTGAGTAACGTTTCTGTCTCTAAAATCTCCTGTGTATCTGTACAACTCTGTGACTCAAGTGTGACAGCGTATGTGGATTTCACTTTCACCAAACAACAAATCTTTTAATTCTCACAGATACGCCTCTTCATTGGGAAGAAACACTACTTTTCCCTGATGGCAACATGAATTAGACGATCAGCAAGTCTCCGACTTAAAATTTAAATCCAAACAATATATTTGATCTCTTTTTGCTGTTCCGTTATTTCACTGAGTAATAATTTCCGTTTGTTTGCGCTAATGCGATCTTTATTGTCATTTTTTTGAGACTTTCGAATTTTCCTACTTCCACTATCTTTAACCTGCTGTGCATGTGGATCATGCCAACGTTTTTGAATTCTTTACAATGTTCTACTTTGTCATCTACTCTTTGTATCGCAGCACGTGAAAGTGTCTCTCTGAGAAAGTCTCGTCTCGTCCCAAGATTTTTTTATATAATACATATATAAACAATTCATGACATGTATCACTTTATTCTATAAAACCTAGTTTGAATACATTTCCAGTACATGAAAATAATATACAAGGGTGGGCAAAAGTAGATTTACAGTTGTTCGTATGGAAAAAGACATGCAGTGTTATGATTATTACAATAGCTTTATTAACTCAAAAGAATATCACAATGGCACAGTACATTTAGGTACAGTCTTGTAAGTGCTTGTTGCCAGCCTTCGTTATTTACACGTTCTTGTAGTCTACTTGCTAATAATAATACAAATAGGACAAATAAATAATGCAATAATAAAATAATAATAATACAACAATAAACTCTGTGTTTCACATACTTACAACTGTTTTTCACTACTTTTCCCCACCTGTGTATTCTTTAATGTTTTGGCATCTCAAACCCCCCAAAAAATCAGGTGGTGCAACCTTCCATAAAAATGACCAGACTTAAAGTATTAAAATGGTGTTTTAATGGTGATAAATTCAAAATAAAACACTTTGGCATGATTGTATGTTTGAAACGTTTCAAATAAAGCAAATTTTATAAATACTAACTGAACATTCCGGTTGATTTTGCGACTTCTCTCAATTGCGCTGTTTCATAGTTTGCTTGCAGGAGCGATATACAGTATTCGCGCTAAACATCTGTAGGTCTGTATATCTGTGTGAGACCCACCAGTGTGCTTACAACTTCTTCAAAATTCTGCTGTCAGGATAACAACCTGTTCTAAATCCACTGAACATATCACACGTATTCTCTCCCAACTTCACTGTTAACTACCGATTACAATACTGCATACTGCTCTTAACATTTAAAGCTCTCCACAACCTCACTGATCTCCTCCAGACTTACACTCCCCTCACTCACTCAGATCCTTATCTGCAGCTCGACTTTGTGCCACACATCAGACTAAGTTCTATGGGAGCTCGAGCGTCTCTCATTGTGCTCCTCAACTCTGGAATTCTCTTCCCTCTCATATCCGTCAGCTCGATTCAATAACACATTTTAAAACTATCCTCAAAACTTATCTTTTCAAAATGGCATACCAGTTGTGAATTTTACACTGTTACTGTCAGTTATCTTTGTTTGTTTGCTAATTATTGCTTTTGGATTTATCTTTCTCTTTGTTTTTATTTTACTAATGTTGTTTAATTTCATTGTAAGGCGACCTTGAGTGCTAAGAAAGACGCCTATTAAATAAAATGTATTATTATTATTATTATTATTAACTGCTTAAAAAACAGAAACACTTTGAAAAGTGCAGTGCAAACTGTATTGACATCATATATGTGTAACACATTTAAATGTTGGCTGTATTACAATCAAATTTAGTAACCCTAGATTGGATATTTCCGATGTTAAGCTTTCATCATTCTGGGACATTTGCCCCAATTTCTGATGCATTCATTGCTAGTGGGCATTATTAGGATACAGTTAAGGGAGGAAATGTTTCAGCATAAAGGTGAATTCATATTAAAATGACAAAAGAGAAATAACTTAAAATAAAGTCTTTTTAAATATCTCACACAATTATTGCATACTAATTGAAGGAAACAAGCCATCTAATTAAATAACAGTTAGAGGGGAAATGACTGAGTGAGAAACTTCAAGGACCAAAAATCTGCAGCAGCATGGGGGTTAGGATTGAAAGTGACTGGTCTAGAAAATTCTATAATTCAGAAACCATTTGAAGGAAAAAAAAATCAAACAACATCACAGACAGAGGGGTGGCACGGTGGCGCAGTGGTAGCGCTTGTGCCTCGCAGTAAGGAGACTGCAGGGTTCGCTTCCTGGGTCCTCCCTTCGTGGAGTTTGCATGTTCTTCCCGTGTCTGTGTGGGTTTCCTCCGGGTGCTCTGGTTTCCTCCCACAGTCCAAAGACATGCAGGTTAGGTGCATTGACGATCCTAAATTGTCCCTAGTGTGTGTGTGTGTGTGTGCATCCTGCGGTGGGCTGACACCCTCCCCAGGGTTTGTTTCCTGCCTTGCACCCTGTGTTGGCTGGGATTGGCTCCAGCAGACCCCCGTGACCCTGTGTTAGGATATAGCGGGTTGGCGGATGGATGGATGGATCACAGACAGAAAAGGACACCACAGAAGTGGTCAGCACAGGAGTTAAGAACTCGAGGTCTGACTTTATCTAGTCCAGCGGCTTTTCCTGTGTGTAGCCTCCTCACTTGGTCATCAGTTATGGACAACCAATACTGTGGTGGTCAGAGGTGGACTAGTCAGGAAGTGGTAGGAGATATTGATGCAGTACAGATGGTCGGGGGGGGGGGGGGGCTGTCCACTGGAAGGTGGTGTTGATGGGAGAAATAAAAAATTGGTTGGGGTGTTAACTTTGCACGTGTTACCTTCCAGCAACTGAGCCCTGGATTGACGGAGTCCAGTAATGACGTCCACTCCATTCCAAAGATCTTTTGTGCTTCATATGCAGGTCTATTTGAAAATCATGGAGGAAAATAATACAGAACAATTTAAACAGTTAAAATGTGTCAAACAGCACATAAAATATTAATTACATAATTATTGCTATATTTCCACTCCTATTTTATTATCTACTGTTGAAAAGCAAACAAATTGATAGATATCAAATTAAGTTAGAGGAATTATTCTTTTAATATGTGTTAATTATGTGTTATATACAGATGGGCCGTGTTAAGGTTAGAGTTGCTGTTGTGGTAGTGTAAATTTATTTAAAAAATAATTGTTCTTTACATTTATATAGCGCTTTTCTCACTACTCAAAGCACTTTTCTTAGTGAGTGGGGAGCGACGTGAACCACCATTAATGTGCAGCATCTACCTGGATGATATGATGGCAGCCATTTTTATTTATTTATTTTTTGCGCCACTACACTTACCATACCTGAGCTGTTAGGTGGTGAAGTGATGAGAGAGAGGGGAACAATTAGAGACAGGGTGTGATTAGGGGGCCAGAATGACCAGGCATTGGTGGGCAATTTAGTCAACATTTTATTTTTAGCCGATATAGCTTAATGAAGCCATCACTCTTACAGTTTTAAAATATTCAAATCGGACAGTGCAAATGAACAAGCAGAGAAGAAGCATATTGGTGTTACTGTTGCTGATGCAATCGTCACAGATCTTTAATAATCAGCACGTGATTCTGTTGGATGAGTATCGCTAGATTACAGTTCACCCCCATTTTCTTCTGTCACAAACCTTATCCTCTGAGATACTTTGATTACAAAACCATCTCTGCATGCCCTGAAACATTGTAGCTTCATTTGTTGAGGGCTTTCAAAAGAGATATAAATTAAACAACTGGAAAGAATTAAATATGAGGCGTATAAAATATATATCTCACAAAGTGCCTTTGTTTCAAATTAAGCACCACTGATGTAAATTTTGCCATTACCATTAACTTTATAAGATTGGATCTTACGTGCATTCTTAGGTAATGTCGTTCTTGCAGACACACTTAGTTTACTCTTTACTATGCCGGGGATTTCTTTTAGCTGTTAAAGTTGCGTAACTATGTGCAGTAGTATTTTTTCGACTTGGTACCACAGATCGATAGACCTTAACTATTCGTGTTACGGTAGTACAATTCGACAAAGCAGGACGAATCGATTGAACATCGGCTTAAGGGACTTTTATTTTGACTCCTTTAGTTGCGCTCCCATTCGGAAAGACTTTTTTTCCATTGGCTAATCGTTACCCGATGCACTCTGACATCGTCAATATGAGCAACGGAAACGGAAGTGGGGTGACATCACGTGTTGTACAGCGCGAGCTTCAACTGAACAGTTTAGGTGGTGGTGATGTTGGTTCTTTTGGCACGAACAGCGAGAAAAGGTGTGTATAAAAATAAAAAAATGAAACATAGCAGCACTGGATTTCATTGTCAGTGTCTGAGAGCTCAGTCGCCGAGCGGGTCATAATGACTTTTGCTAGTGCATTGTGTTGTGCTGACTCTCATTAGACAGTCGGCGAGTCCCAATCTGCTGATGCATGCATCCCGCTGAATTCCATTTGTAATTTAAAACGGGAGCACTTGTGGTGTCTAATTTCTTTTATGCATGCTACCTCGCGGCGCCTATCTGAGATTGCTTGCTTCCGGATTTTTGTCTCTATCGTTTGTTTTTTTTCTTTTTCTTCAGGTGGAGTGTTCAGGTGTATATTCTGTTAAAGGGTGCCGAACAGCAAGGAAACTTTGTTTTCGGTGGTCTCGATTTACTCCAGAGTCTTCTTGCAGCATGTAAAGGCCTTTATTTTCCGTCGCCCGGGCTCCTTCTGGGTGGGCTGTCCACAGTTCAACTCTCATTCAGTGTCGACTCCCAGTTCTGTTCTTAAACAGCCCAGACACACTTGCAGCCACTTTGAATTTTTCATCCTGCTGTCTATTTGTACCAGGATTTCGCGCACACTGCGGTTGTTATTGAGAAAAAACACAAAATTACAGTACTTTGAGCAAATTAATACGGGGCGACATTTGCGCGACGGATTTGGTATGTTTAATTAGCGTTTAGTCGAAGAATGCACATATGGTTTAGAATTTGTTTTTTCTAAACCCCAGATGTGTTGTATATAATGTAAGTTGCCTTAATATATGTAACAATGACTTAAAAGATTTTGTAAAAACTAATCAATACACAGTAAAACTTTGTTTAGTGTATGGGAAATGTTAACCTGATGTCTGAGGAGGACAATTGTGAGTTGAAACAGATTTTAAATAGCATTAAGATATAAGAGATTATCAGTTTACCAAAGCACAGTTCTTCAGATCTATCCTCTTTAAAAGCGTGTGATTTTTTATTTTCCCTCTCTCTGTCATCCTGAGATGGTTGTTGTGTGGTGGGTGCGGCAATGCGCTTTATCAGTGTGAGCCCTCGACCTCCTCCTCCTCCAATTTTACAGAATATATCGGAATACGGAATATGCATATTTCATCTTTTTGACTGAATGGGCAATTGTGTTTATATTGATGAGTGTGTGAATGAGTAAACTTTGAGAGATAGATATATGTACACATACATACAGGAGTGGGCATTATGTATAATATATAAAATCTAATGGCTGTATGTCTGTCCACCTTTCACAAGAGAACTACTTCACAGATTTAGATCCGGATTTTTCTAGGATTTGCTTGAAAATTCCGGTTAATTTTGCGACTTTTCTCTTCGCGCTAAGAATCATAGTTGGCTTGCAGGAGTGATGTATTCGCGCTAATCCGAGACACAGGCTGTGGGCCAAGGGGAGGGAAAAGCGTGACGTCAGGAGTGGGGAGCTGGGCAGGGCCTTCCTCACTGTCCTCTTTCACTTCTTTGCGGGTGAAGCCATAGACATAGAATTACTAGACGCCTCATGACCAGCAGCATCGTACGTCAACGTTGTATGAATAAAGACGCCTCACGCATGTGCTGCTTGGGAGTGTACAAACCGCTGTACGCTCTAAACCAGATCACAGGGATTACATTTCATAGGTAAAGCTGAACAATTGGTTTTGGTTATATTTGGCCATTAGAAAATCCCGTTTTATAATCTTAACTTAGCTACGCCAGGCTAAGATAGCAAAGCTATGCATTTATGTTCTCAAGTGAGCCTCCAAACAACGTTTTGGCTAAACGTATTTAGTCACTAGCTATGTAGATTGTTGTTAACTGTTAACATTTCTCAAACTTTGAAAGTTTCCCAAAGAAATCCACCTCAGGAAGCAGTGGGAGGTAGCCCTTAAACGGGATTTTGAGAAAGCTGTCCTGTGATGTGTGCCGTGCTAGTTTGGTAACAGATGCTGTACCGACATCACATGATCAAAGCTACCACTTGCTCACATTAAAAAACAAAGGAGGTTTGATGATTCCTTCTGAGGGTCCAGTCAAGGTGGTCAAAGTAGCTGAGCGTGTTATCGGACAGTCGACATTAGGACAAGCTGTCAGTGTATCTTTGATCAAAATCAGTTTTTTCGGGCTGAGATTGGTTCAGATGATGCGTTTTTTCTCAAGGAACACATTGAGGAAACACAGTTTGAAATTGACAACCATCATTTTATGCTCATGTCTTTAGTTGTGTCTGACTTCCACAAACTAAGGCTGCACCATATTGCCAGACTGAATACTCTCAAATTGCAGAGTGGCAACACACGGAAAAAGCTATGTAAGACAGTTCTGTTTCATGGATTTTAGATCCTACCCTGTATATATTTAAGTAACCACATTGTGTGTGTGTGTGAGAGATAGATTGAGAGAGGAATGAGTGAAATGTTTTCAGAAATTATTAAGCCAATTTGTATACAATAAAATAGTTTTTTTGTCATTGAGTGTATCATTTCACTGTTAAAAGAAAGACAAAGATAACTGGCAGTAACAGTGAAAAATTCACAATTGGTATGCCAGTTTGAAAGATAAGTTTTGAGGGTAGTTTTAAAATGTGTTATTGAATCGAGCTGACGTATATGAGAGTTGAGGAGCACTATGAGAGACGCTCGAGCTCCTAGAGCACTGAGTCTGATGTGTGGTACAGAAAGTCGAGCTGCAGATGAGGATCTGAGTGAGCGAGAGGAGTGTAAGTGTGTAGGAGATCAGTGAGGTTGTGGAGAGCTTTAAATGTTAAGAGCAATATTTGGTATTGTATTCTGTAGTTAACAGGGGGCCAGTGAAGTTGAGAGACAATAGGTGTAATATGTTCAGTGGATTTACAACAGCAGGATATTATCCTGGCAGCAGAATTTTGAAGAAGTTGTAAGCGAAGGATAAGTTTTTGTGGGATGCCAGATAGAAATCTATACGTGAGGTGACTAGGGCATTAAACAGTACTTCAGTACTGTGTTGGGTAAGAACAGGACGAAGTCTAGAAATGTTTCGGAGATGGAAGAAGGCAGTTTGAGAAATGTTACTTATATGGGAGGAATTATTTAATAATTGCCATTATTAGTGTATAAATGGATATAAATAATTGCATTTAAACAATTCGCCAAAATCTGTTGTATGTAAATGATACTGTTTTAAACGTTATTGCTTTTTCATCAGAAAACCCGTTTTCCACGTTTACTTGTATTAGTTTAAATGGCACGTTTGCCACTCGCAATATGGCGTACGCACTGACGTACCGTGTCGACTGGGCAACACAGTGAATGTGGCATCTATCTATATATGTTTATGGTTGTAGACTCGCAGTTACAGACCTGGAAGTGACGCCTCCATCGTTTCAGGACTGACTTCGTAAAATTACTTTTGGAAGGTTTCGGCAGGTCTCGGCAAAGCCCGGAAAGTAATGTTGGGTCAAGGACCTGTTCAGAAATTAAACAATAATATGAGAAGGAAAAACAGTACATCAAACCAAATAATTTGCATCATTGTGAAGTTCAGAGGGTTTCTGCCATCATGTTGTGTCATACATCAAACTAAACAATACGCATCGTTTTTGTGAAATACACTATTAACATTTACGTTGTGTTCGGGTCCGTGGGAACCATTTAACATGTCGACAAAATTAAAACCATCAAGATCTGTGTTAATTGAAAACAGTTTTTCGTTTACATTCATGAAATGAAATATACAATATAATTACAATGTTAGCACCTAGAGTTTAGTAGAAACGTTAATAATAAAAGTGATTAAGTTTTTGAAAATGTAATATGCACACAATGTAATATGCATGTGTGCAATATTGTTCTAAACCAATTTAGAATAAACATTTAAGCCAATCTAATGTTTCTTCTGTGAAGAAAATGGCAATACATATTGTACACTGAATTATGCTATATATTAATTGCCTTATATAGAACTGCTCAAGTTTTTGTCATTATTATAAACGATGGGCCATCAAAAGAAAAAAACTAAAAATACTAATAAGAACACAATTTATTTATATAGCATCCTTCCTATGCCCAATATTCAGAAAGAACAACAGGACCTATATAACATTGGCTACAAATAATATCTTCACTAAATAAATACAGGATATACAAACATTCAAATAGAATAAAAGACAATAATTCAGACTAAATACAACATGTAATACTACAAAAAAATCTTGAACAAATAACATAAATTGTGATAAAATGCAAACCCTGAGTACCTGGACAGACAGAGGGGGGTAAACTGAAAGAAGGGGCAGAATGTCAGGTCTGTTTCCTAAACAAATGAGTTAATAAAAAAAAAAAAATGAATGGAGTAAGCTGATGTCATTAATTTCAGGAGGTCATTCCCAGGGGTGCGGAAATCCAACGTCCGACACGAGTAAATTGACCGTCGGACAAGCGTGTTTTTCTGGTTACAGTTGTTCTGGAGAAAAATATTATGTGCTGTGCAGGGCATATTTTACCACTACTTTCACATTTTAAACATTTGGGTACGTACTTTGTGCGGAAACAGTCTACTTAGGCATGTTCTTCATGTCTCAAATTGGTTTTCAATATTGTTTACAAAATGACGGCTGATTTTTCAAAGGGGAAGCACTCTTATGGTCTTACATAAGTATTTTACCCTAATACTTGCACGCTTGGAGATGCGGTCATTTTTTTCATGCCGACATTACGATGTTATCTGATGATTTTTCATTATAATCAATAACTTTTATATATTACCAGTAACGGCGTACTGCATGATAACATGCAGGGAATACACTTGACTTGAGCATTCATAGTTTTCATCCTCTTTCTCTGTACGTTTACCAGTCGTTTGGTTGATGCGCTTGCTGCTTCCTGAGCAGCTCTTCTTGTCTCCACCCTAGCGGCCCGCTGCTTCTCTTCTTTCGTTGGCATCTTTTCGTGTTAAAACTGATTAAGTTAGTTTTTGTGTTGCAATTACTTAGTACATTTTCTTTAATTTTTCACTTAAACTGGCACTTAAGTCTTCAATCTGCCTCAAGAATGATTAGCGAAGGTGGTGGGGAATGAGAAGGCTCCCATACGCATGTGCCGCCTTGCTGCGCACTGCCGAGAGTTGATTCAAAAATAAAATAAAATAAAAATAAAGAGTAATACAAATCATCACCCCGAAAGTGGATAGTAGACGTCACGTAGTATACTGTATGTGTACCAAATTTCAAGTCAAAAGGTGAAATGGTTTGCAAGCTACAGGTGATTTAAAATCCTGGACAGACAAATGAACAGCCACGGTAGCATATTATAGAAGAAGATTGATAAAATTCATTATTTCTACATAAAAATGCAATCATTTTACTTACAATGCAATTGTTTTCACCACATAACAAAGCTTGTTAGTCAGTTAATCTTTCCTGAAATTTCGTGTAGGTTGTGATATATTGAGGAGTTAAGAAATTTATTGCGTGACAACATCAATTTTGATGAGCTGTCAATAGATCGTTTTTGATTAGCAAATATTTCATATAAAACAAGTTGGTTTCGTGCTGTCAGTTTATTAAAAATAAAGAAGAAAACATTCTAACAGTTTCTAAAGGTTATGAAATATCTATAAAAATCTTCACTGTAACTGTAGTATGTGAAACAGAACTAGTGTAGCTATAATGAAGGCATTGTTTATTTGTGAGTTAAAATGATAAGGGAATCTTTTATAAAATGTTCTAGAGCAAGATGGCAAAATACTACTCCCTGAAAGAACTTTTTTCAGTTTTAAAATGGAAGGCAGTTTTGGTATCAATATAAGAGATCAGAAAAAATAAGCTATTTTTCACTTTTGTTATTTGTTTATGGACAAGTGAATTTAACTGGCGGACAAGTGGATTTTCTAAGTTGTCCGTGGACAAGTAGAAAAAAATTTGATTTCCACACCCCTGATTCCACAGTCAGGGCGCAATATACAGCTGAAGGCCCTGCTGCCACCCACAGAGTGCAGGTTAGTGGGGGGCGCAGAATGAGAGGACCTTAGTGAGCAGGTCAAGAACAGAATTTGATATTCAATCCTGTAAAAGACAGGGAGCAGTGAAGGTGGAGCAGGATGGCTGTGATGTGCTCGCTGTTGGTGGTTCGTGTCAGGACTCTTGCAATTGAGTTTTGAATCGGCTGGAGTTGTGATATAAGATTATATTATTAGAAAATTAAGATAATTAAGTTAAGGCATGAGGGTTACCCTGGACAGGGCATAAGATACATAGGGTCTGACAGTGGGTCCAAGGATTTCATCCCAATACCTAATAGCAGTCAAGGCGCTGTTGTCTAGCCTGTAGAAGTCTGTGCATCCCTCCATGACAAAAAAAAGCAGCTGCAACTGATGAACAAGCCCCTCTGCTACTTCACATACCTCTCCAGACTGACCATCACTGACCCACCACCAAACCGGTCATGCTGAACGATGTTACAGGCAGCATAACGTTCTCCACGGCTTCTCCAGACCCTTTCTCGTCTGTCACATGTGCTCAGGGTGAACCTGCTCTCATCTGTGAAAAGCACAGGGCGCTAGTGGTGGACCTTCCAATTCTGGTATTCTATGGCAAATACCAATCAAGCTCCACGGGGCCCACTAGAGGACGTCAGGTCCTCAGGCCACCCTCATGAAGTCTGTTTCTTTTTGTCAGAGGTCAGAGACATTCACACCAGTGGCCTGCCTGGTGGAGGTCATTTTGTAGGCTCTGGCAGTGCTCATCCTGTTCCTCCTGTCCTGCTGATGGGTTAAGGACCTTCTACGAGAGGCCCTGTCCAGCTCACTTAGAGTAACTGCCAGTGTCCTGGAATCTCCTCCATGTCCTTGAGACTGTGCTGGGAGACACAACAAACCTTCTGGGAATGGCACGTATTAATGTGCCTGCCATCCTGGACAAGTTGGACTACCTGTGCCACCTGTGTAGGGTCTAGGTAATGCCTCATGCTACCAGTAGTGACACTGACTGTCGCCAAATGCAAAACTAGTGAAAAGACAGATGAGGAGGGAAAAATGTCAGTGGCCTCCCTCCACCTGTTAAACCATTCATTCCTGTTTTGGGGTTCATCTCATTGTTGCCCCTCTAGGTGCACCAAAGCAGCTGAAACTGTTGAACAATCCCCTCTGCTACTTCACTGACCAGATCAATAGCCCAGAAGGTTCATTGACTTGATGCTATACTCGGATTAAAAAGGGTTCCTTTTATTTTTTTTGAGCAGTGTATTTTAATGTAATATTGTTGTTTTATAAGTCACTACACAAATTACTGAAATACACTCAATGATAGTTTTGGATAGCCTCCCACTTCAGTCCTTCACAAATGCAGTAGTTTACAAACATCATATTTTTATTTCTCTTTTAGAAGCATGAAAAATAAGATAGATAGATACTTTATTAATCCCAAGGGGAAATTCCACTTACTCCAGCAGCACCTTACTGATACAAAAAATCAATATTAAATTAAAGATTGATAATAATGCAGGTAAAAAACAGACAATAACTTTGTATAATGTTAAATGTTAACGTTTACCCCCACCGGGTGGAATTGAAGAGTCGCATAAGTTTGGGGGAGGAACGATCTCCTCAGTCTGTCAGTGGAGCAGGACAGTGACAGTAGTCTGTCACTGAAGCTGCTACTCTGTTTAGAGATGACACTGTTTAGTGGATGCAGTGGATTTTCAATAATTGATAGGAGCCTGCTGAGCGCCCGTCACTCTGCCACAGATGTCAAACTGTCTAGCTCCATGCCAACAATAGAGCCTGCCTTCTTCGCCAGTTTGTCCAGGCGTGAGGTGTCTTTCTCCTTAATGCTGCCTCCCCAGTACACCACCGCGTAGAAGAGGGCGCTCGCCACAACCGTCTGATAGAACATCTGCAGCATCTTATTGCAGATGTTGAAGGACGCCAGCCTTCTAAGGAAGTATAACCAGCTCTGTCCTTTCTTACACAGCGCATCAGTATTGGCAGTCCAGTCTAATTTATCATCCAGCTGCACTCCCAGGTATTTATAGGTCTGCACCATCTGCACACAGTCACCTCTGATGATCACGGGATCCATGAGGGGTCTGGGCCTCCTAAAATCCACCACCAGCTCCTTGGTTTTGCTGGTGTTCAGGTGTAGGTGGGTTTGAGTCGCACCATTTAACAAAGTCATTGATTAGGTCCCTATACTCCTCCTCCTGCCCATTCCTGATGCAGCCCACAATAGCAGTGTCATCAGCGAACTTTTGCATGTGGCAGGACTCAGAGTTGTGTTGGAAGTCCGATGTATATAGGCTGAACAGGATCGGAGAAAGTACAGTCCCTTGTGGCGCTCCTGTGTTGCTGACCACAATGTCAGACGTGCAGTTCCCAAGATGCACATACTGAGGTCCTTCTTTAAGATAGTCCACAATCCATGCCACCAGGTATGAATCTACTCCCATCTCTGTCAGCTTGTCCCTAAGGAGCAGAAGTTGGATTGTGTTGAAGGCGCTAGAGAAGTCTAGAAACATAATTCTTACAGCACCACTGCCTCTGTCCAAGTGAGAGAGGGATTGATGTAGCATATAGATGATGGCATCCTTCGCTCCCACCTTCTCTTGATATGCAAACTGCAGAGGGTCGAGGGCGTGTTGAACCTGTGGCCTCAGGAGGTGAAGCAGCAGCCTCTCCATGGTCGTCTTCACATGTGATGTCAGAGCAACAGGCCGGAAGTCATTCAGCTCACTAGGACGTGATACCTTTGGGACTGGGGTGATGCAGGATGTTTTCCAAAGCCTCGGGACTCTCCCCTGTTCCAGGCTCAGGTTGAAGATGCGCTGTAGAGGACCCCCCAGCTCCGATGCACAGACCTTCAGCAGTCATGGTGATACTCCATCTGGACCCGCTGCTTTGCTGGCACGAAGTCTCCTCAGCTCTCTGCTCACTTGCGCTGTTGTAATTATGGGTGGGGATGTCTCTCCTATGCTGGTATCAGCAGAAGGATGTGTGGAGGATGCAGTACTCCGAGGTGAGAGTGGGTTAGGGTGGTCAAACCTGTCAAAGAAGTTGTTGTTGTTAAATAATTGTGTTGAATCTCATCTTATGACACATTTTGCAACGTATGTACTATTGAGGGACTTGTTTTTTTTTTTTTAAATCAGATGGTCACTTTATTTTAACAAGCAATGTAAATAACCTGTTTACTCTTTACCCTCAGATCACATTCTATTTGTTTATGAAGCAGAACTGAATATTTTCATTTTCTACACAATACTGTAATAATTGTACAGTTCAGCAGGCTAAAATAACACAGTGAGACACACAGACACACTGACTATGCATAAATACTTCAGGTGCCATCATTGGTTTGCCTGTGGATTGGACTGTTGAATCGACACAATGGCTGTACTTGCTGGGGGCTTTGGCACTTGTCATCCCAGTGGCATGCGAGGTGTCTCCAATGGTTTACCCTGCTCCTCAAGAAGGCTCAGTCTCCTTCTCCCTGTTCCAGTCTCAGTTCAAGGTTCTGAGATGTTCGATATGTTGAAAAATTGTCTGTGGCCAGCATCCAGCGTAATGTTTTGTCTGAATTCACCACTCCTCTTTTTGTAGCATTATAATCTATTATCATTTCTGGCCATGGCATCTCCTATCCCTGTGCAGATCACATTGTTCACCAAGGATGTGTCATTTGTTTAGACAAACTTTAATGTCTTCACTGGCCTATTCTGTGTGGCAGCAGTTAAGATGGGAGCTCTGACTTTTTCTTTATAGTGCTAAGTATTGTTACCTTCCTCTTGAGGAGCTACTGTCTCAGTTTGTGTAAAAGTTATTGCATATGGCGTTGTGGCCATGCAGCTTGTGTCATGTCCAGGACAACCCTCATGCTTTAATTTCTTACAGGAGTTCCTCCATCTGACTTCCCTTTGTTAATGAAATGATATCCTCTGCTCTTCTGTATCTCTGTGCTTCCCCTTGAGCATGTTATTCATAGCTTTGGACTGGCTTATCATTTTTATGCAGATGGTGCTTACATCTATTTCAGTGTTAAAAGTGACACTTCATCACCGCTTTCTCAGCTCACAACTTGCCTCAGTGAAATTGAATTAAAATTAAAACTTGAACAAAGCAAACCTCTTTAAAATTAAATTTCAACATAATTGAACTCTTGCAAAGTGGCACTAAAGTGCAACTTAAGAAAACAAGGTCCTCTTCAACCATTCTTGGTGATGATCTCATCAGACCTTCTTTTACCGCAAAGAATCTCGGTGTCACTTTGATTCCTCCTTTTCTTATTTCAATCCATGTAAGCCATATTAAGAAACTTCCACCTGTGTCACATTTGTTATGTTTGCTCCTTCCTCTCCTTTTCTAATGCAGAGAATCTTGTGTCTGCTTTTATCACATCCAGCATTGAGTATTGTAAGTCACTACTGGCAGGTGCCACTTCTAATCTTATATCACAGCTCCAGCTGATGTCAAAACTCAACTGCAAGAGTCCTGACATGAACCACCAACAGCGAGCACATCACAGCCATCCTGCTGCACCTTCACTGCTCCATGTCTTACAGGATTGAATATCAAATTCTGTTCTTGACTTGCCCACCAAGGTCCTCTCATTCTGTGCCCCCCCCCTCCCACTAACTTGTACTCTGTGGGTGACAACAGGACTTTAAGCTGTATATAGCGCCCTGACTGTGGAATGACCTCCCAAGTTAATGAGATGAGCGGACTCCATTCATTTTAGTTTTTTTAACTCATTTGTTAAGTAAGACATTAAACAGACCTGACATTCTGCCCCTTCTTTCAGTTTACCCCATCTGTCTGTCCAGGTACTCAGGGTTTGCATTTGTTATTTGTTCAAGATTTTTTTGTAGTATTATATGTTGTATTTTAGTCTGCATTATTGTCTTTTATTCTATTTGAATGTTTTGTATATCCTGTATTTATCTTTATTTAATGAAGATATTATTTGTAGCCAATGTTATATCGGTCCTGTTGTTCTTTCTGAATTTTGGGCAGGGTGCTATATAAACAAATTGTGTTCTTATTAGTATTTTTTTTTAATGGCCCATTGTTTATAATAAGTGACAAAAACTAGAGTAGTTCTATATAAGGCAATTAATATATTGCATAATTCAGTGCAGAATATGTATTGCCGTTTTCTTCACATGCGTGTTTAAAAATATTACATTGGCCTAAATGTTTATTCTAAATTGGTTTAGAACAATATTGCACACGTGCATGGTACATTTTCAAAAACGTAATCACCTTTGTTATTAACATTTTACTAAACTCTAACGCGGTGTAAACATTGTAATTGTGTATTTCATTTCATGAATGCAAGCGAAAAACTATTTTCAATTAACACAGATCTTGATGATTTTAATTTTGTCGTCATGTTAAATGGTTCCGTACCCCAGAGACCCGAACACAACATAAATGTTAATAGTGTATTTCACAAAAACGATCCGTATTGTTTAGTTTGATGTGTGACACGACGTGATGGCAGAAACCCTCTGAACTTCACAATGATGCGTATTATTTGGTTTGATGTACTGTTTTTCCCTTCTCATTTTTATTGCTTAATTTCTTAACGGGTTTTTCACCCGACGTTACTTTCCGGGCTTTGCGAGACCTGCCGAAACCTTCCAAAAGTAATTTTTACGAAGTCAGTCCTGAAACGACGGAGACGTCACTTCCAGGTCTACAACTGCGGTGACATATGGTGCTGTGGCTCTGCAAGTGGATATTATTGGGTGAAGCCATGAGTGATGGCTAGTATATAAATATACACACGTGTGCACACACAACACAGTATATGTACACACATTCTGTGTGGATAAACACACATGATAATGCAAACATTATCGTGATGTACAGTAATTATTGGCCGGTTAGTTTGAAACTTATTAAAGTTCTGTCCAGCGAAGGTGTCTGTGAGGATAATTAAATGAATTTAGACGGCCAGATTGTGGTTCACTAATTCATCAAGGTTTAATGAGGAAACAGCTGAAGTATTTGACTTGAGAGGAGCGAAGAATAATAACTAGAGACCGTAAAATTACAACAGATGAAGCCACAGACACAATTCAGATTTGTCAATATGTGGAGGGTAATTGGAATTCAGTCTTACACAGTAGAAAGAAAATGTTAAATTATAATAATAATAATAATAATACATTTAATTTATATAGCGCCTTTCCCATGCTCAAAGCACTTACAGAATAAATAAAGAACGGCAGAATATACAGTATATAGCATTGTACAAACCAGATAAATAAACAAAGAAGATTAAGACAGTAAATTCTGAAAAAAAAAACAGACAACATAATTGATGGTCTCGCGCACACATACAGGTTATATTAGCATCTTGACAGAGAAGTAAACTGAGAGAAGGGTAATGAAGTCAAGTGGAGCTAAAAGCCTTCCTGAACAGATGAGTTTTCAGTTGTTTTTTAAAAGAATTCATGGAGTCAGCTGACCTGATTAATTTTGGTAGGTCATTCCAGAGTCTGGGCGCTATACAGCTGAAGGCCCTGTCACCCATGGAGTGTAGATTAGTGTGGAGTACAACAAGATTACCAGAATCAGAGGACCTTAGTGGGCGGGACAGGCACATAGTGATGGAGAAGGTCACTGATGTAGTTTGGTGCGAGGTTATTTAAAGCTTTGTAGGTTATTAGTAGGATTTTATATTCGATTCTGTAGGACACAGGGAGCCAGTGAAGACGGAGCAGGATGGGTGTGATGTGCTCACTGCTGCTGGTTCGAGTAAGGACTCTTGCAGCTGAGTTTTGAATAAGCTGGAGCTGTGATATAAGATTAGAAGGGGCACCTGCCAGTAGGGAATTACAATAATCGATGCGGGATGTGATAAAAGCATGGACAAGTTTCTCAGCATTAGAGAAGGAGAGGAAGGAGCGAACACGGGATATGTTACGGAGGGTGAAAGTAAGAAAGTTTCTTAATGTGATTTATGTGGGCGGAATAAGTGAGGGAGGAATCAAAAATGACACCAAGATTTTTTACAGTAGAGGCAGGTCTGATGAGATCACTGCCAAGATGGACTGGGAAGGAGCTCATTTTATTAAGTTGCATTTTAGTCCCAATTTGCAGGAGTTCAGTTTTATTGCAATTTAATTTTAAAGAGTTCTGCTCCATCCAGGTTTTAATTTCACTAAGGCAGGTTGTGAGCTGAGAAAGCTCTGATGAAGTTCCACTTTTAACATTGAAGTAGAGCTGGGTATCATCTGCATAAAAATGATAACCCAATCCATAACTACGGATAATATGGCCAAGGGGAAGCATATAAATACAGAAAAGCAGAGGACCGAGGACAGAGCCCTGAGGGACTCCTTGTGTGACTGGCGCTGAGCTGGATCTGCTGTTGCTAAGACTAACAAACTCTTGCCTATCAGTCAGATAGGGACTTGAACCACTGGAGGGCAGTGCCAGAGATACCCAGCATGTTCTCCATTCTGGACAGTAGGATGTCATGTCTAACAGTGTCAAATGCTGCACTGAGGTCTAACAGAATTAATATGCTAGTTTGTCCAGAGTCTGCTGCCATAAGCAAATCATTGGTTACCCGTAGCAGAGCAGTTTCACAGCTGTGCCACGCCCTGAAACCAGACTGAAAGGGTTCCATCAAATTATTAGGGGTTAGGTAATTGGTGAGTTGGGGAAGCTACAACACGCTCAAGAACTTTTGACAGGAAAGGTAAGTGGGAAATAGGCCGGAAATTGTTAAGATTGTCAGCATCAAGACCAGACTTTTTTAACATTGGGGTTACAGAAGCAATTTTAAAAGTGAGCGGCACGGAGCCAGTGTCAAGGGATGAGTTTATTATTGTTGTAACAGTCGGGATTATGGCATGAAGGCAGGATTTAAGTAGTGTGGTGGGGATGGGGTCCAGTACACAAGTAGTCGGCCTCATCTTACGAAGCAGGTTATTAACAAACGCAGATGTGACTGGTGAGAACTTAGAGAAGGAGCTGGATGGAGTGGGAAAACAGGGAGAGATATAAACAGATGATGTATTTATGTTAGTTGAATTATTTAGATCATTAATTTTGTTACGGAAAAAGTGGAGGAATTCCTCACAGACTTCAGTAGAAGAGGTAGTTGGACCAGATGCGGGTTCAAGTAGTTTATTAACTACAGAGAACAAAACCCTTGGGTTATCATGGCCACTTTCTATTATTCTGCCATAATGGGTGTTCTTGGCAGAAGTTAGCAATTAGCACAGTGAGGGTTCTGAAGCTATCAGTTGCACATTATTTGGTGGAACCCGGCAGCACTAGTATACTAACCAGTGCACAGAAGCAGAGCAGAATGCTGACATTCTGTAGAGAGTACATGTCTAGTGACTCCCAGCTAGATTGATTCATGGGTGGTGGGCAGTGAGCTGTGGGAAAAGTCTGGTGTAGTTCTAATTTTGTTCTTCTCTGCTCAGTCTACAGAGGGAAAAAAGGAAGCTTCCATTTCCAGTAACTGCATCAGATGGAGGAGATTGACCAAGCTGTTCAGGTGTCATCACAGGTGGGATTTAAATGTGAAGAGGTGGTTATAAAAGAGAGTAGTAGTGATCAGCAAGTGGAGAATCCTTCATTACACAGAGGACTGATTTTTATCAATACCATGAAGAAAAGTACTATGGCCATTAAGAAAGAGGACAGTGAATGGGAATCTGTGCACCTTCAGGAGGAGGGTCCTTGCATTAAAATGGAGGATTGTGAATGGCCAATAGGCATTAAAGAGGAATCTGAGTTAACACTTTATAATAGTGATATGCAGGAAAATGCGATTATAAAGTCTGTCAAGGAGGAAAATGTTAAATCGGAGACTTTGGAATGTGCTATAGTCAAAACAGAGAAAGCATCTTGTTCAGGTCATACTGGAGAAGGTAGGTACTTAAGTAAAAAAAAAAAAGAAAAATTTGTAAATAAAAACAAAATAAGGCTCTGGGCAGGTGTGAGTTATCTGAATAGTGTTTTCACTCGCAACTGAGCTTGGAAATGAAGATTTGTCTTAATCTGGCATAATCAACACTTCTCAAAATGCCCCTTTTGTATGCATCCATTAAAATGACAATGAACTCTCCATGTTTTAAACCCATAGATCTCGGTTTGCCTGAACTATGAAGCAGTATCGCAACCAGATCTTCCAGACTTATCAATGTGTGACGCTGGCAGCTAGCTGATGCCTGTCAGTTGTCACATTTCAGTTTCCAAATAGTCTTGTACGTTGCAAACATAACAGTTTTATCACTTGAGCAAGTTTTTTTTTTTTTTTTTTTTCCTCTCCATAATTTAATGAACTTTTTTTTTCCCCTTAGATCACTAAATGCATGTGATTCTAGCATTTTGCAAAACAGATACATATCTTGTATACAAAACGTCTACACGTGGAAGTGTTTATGTCTATCTGTCCGGGCCTGAAGTGAGAAGTGGAGTTGGGGTAAGGGCTTCACCTCCAAGGAAACAAACTCGCTTAGCTGCTAATAACACAAGCGAGGTGAGCACAGCGGCAAAACGAATCCTCCTAGGAGAGAAATGCCCAGAGTAGTTCCTTTCAATTACCTGACATCTCTACATTTCAGTTTTTTTCTTATGATTTTCAATAGTTTCTAGGACCCCAGGCTTTTTACAGCATGGGCTTACACAGCTAGTATGAATATACTGTATGGTTGTATGCATTAAAGGTATAGTAAATTTTAAATGATTGGATAAGTTTATTACTTAAAAACACACACATTTAATGTAGATGGGCATGACCAACCTACTAGTATAAAACAATATTAAAGATACTTGTATTCTTAATAATATTAATAATAATAATAAATCTCAGGGTAGACCTGAACAGCAGACATTGACTTAATTAACTTGTGTACCAGATGATGTTTTTACTGGCAGCCATGCACATAGTATAAATATTTTGCATTTCCCTTAAGAGACTTTAGACGTTTGGTTGCTTTTTAAAACATGGTGTACTAAGCACCATGAGATTAATGCACAAGGAATGTCGGCATTAATTAGTGTAATGGCATTTTCACATTCCTAGCTCATTTGCTGATTCGTTGCTTCGTTTCAGTCTCCAGTTAGTCTGGCCGTGTTACCCACCGTAACATTTCGGCTGAACTAGAAGTACCAATAAACACCCATGGCCATGTTGTAGTTTTTTTTCATTGGGTAGAAATGATTTTTTCCTGGGAAATATCCTATTGAAAGGTCGACAAAAGCTGCACTTGTGCACCACTGCATTAGCAACAACTGTGTGGTTTATTTACAAAATGCACCCATGTGAGCAGAATGTCTTTATCTAATAAGTAGAAGAGTACATGAAAACGATTCGTCACTTTGCATGCTGCAGAAAGGACATGTTTGCTGTGGGCAGCTCTACAGAAGATGACACTCTGCTGACTGCCTACAGTGATGTGCTTCAATTTCATTTAGAGGGTGAATTTAATTTCACTTTATGAGGTTGCGTGTTTACTCTCCAGTAGCCTACTATATGACTGTTGCTCTCATTTAGGTTATTTCAGATCACATATCTGCTGTTCTTATGCCTGTGTATATCTGTTAATGTTCACGTTGGAATATTTGGCTAACACAATCAAAAGTGAACGTGTGTCTCCAGTGTCTGCATCATGCCCAAAGTGTGCTCACATTTAGAGGACAACCATTTGTGTGTATCTGTGTTCATCAGTTGCACAGGGCATTTATTTCTAGCCAGCTTGTATATGGTTATCATAAGTATATTTATACCATTTTTTGAATAGTCCATTGATTGAGAGAGAAAGATATATAAGCTGTGAGTCTAAATCACACACTAGGATAGATCTGATTGAATGGTACCTGTGCGAGGTGTTCTATGCGAACGTGTCTGAATGTGTGTATTTAGTTTTATACTGAGATTGCCTAATTACAGAAAGGAATGTTTCCCTTTTTACGTGAAGTATTTCCTATAATTAGATTGGTCTGGATCAGATTCATACTGCATCATGACCACCCTTTCTAAAGGGCCTTGGTAGGTTTGTTTTAGTCTGCACTTAAGTGTGATAGGCAAGTTCACATCTACCCAAATTAACCAGACGATGCAGGAAATTGCAGCAGAGAGAGAAAAAAAGAAAACACCTTTAGAAGTTCTTTAAGAGAACTTGAAGTATGTAGGGCCCTATGGAATCTTATTTTTTCACAAATTATGTTTTGGTTTTTTTTCGGTTTTCATCGTTTTATTTTTGCTTTGATTCGGATTTTTCGGTTTTTACTTTTTTTGTTGTTTTTCTTCAGCTACAATAAAACAAACAATAATGAAATGGCTCTTTACGTTCCTTTAAATGAAACAGCACACTAGCACAACTAGGAGCCCAGATCCTCCATGATGCTGTATGCTGAGACTGCAGTAGGACAGTGAGTGCCCTCCAGAATTGTAAGAGCTGTTACTATTTTGATGGATCCTTCTGAGATGAAGGTTAACTTCACTTTTAGAGTCTAGGATATTTGATACAGCCTGAGCTGATGTGTTCTCGGCCAGAAAGAACTTTTTGTAGAGGTGACTTTGTCCAGCGAGGTACCCTACTGATTCGAATCAGCTATTCCACCTGGTGTTTTCTGCCTAGGGGGTTTGGGAACGGGGTGATGGCGGGGGTATGCCTTAGTCAGCACAATCTCTGTCAGTGACAAGAAGGTTGCCTAGCTCCATTTCCTGGCAGTCTTCTTGAAGAAAGCAGACTTTACCCACATTTCTAGTGATGCAGCCTCACTGAAGTATTTCTAGTGCTGTCAGGTCTCTCCCATCAAACTAATGACATGACACAAGCAGGTTGAATGCACACTGTTAGGCATAACTCCTTTTAAAACTTACTGGTCTGCTTTCAGACAGTATGGTGCATTGTCTGTAACCACTGCTAAAATGTCATTAAGATTCAGCTGGTTGTTGTGAAGGGTCTGAAGTGCCGCCTGTGAAAAGGTGGAAAAGTTGCAGCTTTCCATAAGAATAACATCTGCCAAAAACTACTGGTCTTCAGTACCTGTAATTGCAATCATGTAAATAATTTCTAATGATTCTTAAACCTTAAATGTTTACAGATTAAAAAAGCGCATCATTACATCTGTAGCTTCATCTACTGCAGATCTTAAAATTATGAATTACAAAGCAAAAGCAAACTAATCTGCAAGACGCTAAATCCTGGAATTAAACAGAAATAAAAAAGTGACCGCTTTTAAGGGCTTGTTGCATCTGAGGAGAAGCCTGCTCTTCTGCCCAGGTTTACAGGTGCTGAGTTTATAACGGAAGAGTCAAATGTGGACCTTGCGTGCCTTTTCACTGCAAGACAAAACATTTATTACATCCAGAAACATTGTTGTTAATTTTTAAAAGGGTACTATGGCATGTGGGCAAAACTTGCAGAAAAGTTGTTGTCCAGATTTATAAAAGTCACCAGGATATTGTTTTGCCCTCAATTCTGCAGATAAGCTCGTGTTTTAGTGTTGTTTTTTTTTGACATAGGGTATCTGATACTGCTCACTTTGACATTTCTTTCTCATGCAGTTAGCTAATTCATGTACCTTTAATGAGAAAACATACAGGAAACACACGCACTAACAGACAGAGGCACGACTGAATTTCTACGAAGAACTGCATTCACTTGAACAACAAACTAGAAAATAGTATCTGAATGATAGAACTACAGATTATTCAGTCGTTTAATTTATTGGGAAGTTTTGCAACAGTCACTCCTTCAGTCACTAAATTCCGCACATTTCTGTTTTTAAATCTAATATATCTGTACATGTAGTATTTAGCTGCTGACCTGAATATTTTTGGTTATACATTTTTATAAACATCTTTTCAGAAAGGTGCATTGGTTCTGATTCTGTCCACCCGTCAAAAATTCACTGCGTCCTGTGCTGGCTTGCTACAATGAAGGGTTTTGGTCACTTTTCATAATAATGGCAACATTTTTGTCTGAAGCGCATTCTGTTGACCCTTCTAGATGTCTTTATTCGATGTTTCACTTCCATAGTAGTAGGCACTTTCCACTCCATTTCACAGATGCAGATTGTGACAGCTATGGTGTAACTTACGTGAAATGGTCCTTGTATGCTTTTAAAGTTATTTGTCTATTTGTCTATGTGTGAAGTAGCTGAAACTTGACGGAATACTTTTTCAAATGCATTCTGTAATGCATAAAGATTGGAAATTATATTGTGGAATGTACTGCTTACATTCCATTGTAACTGAAAAGGTTTGCTCACTTTTCAGAATTGGAACTCTAATTACTTTTATTTGCCAGTACTTAATATACAGGTTTTTTAACCTGGTAGTATGGGAGCTGCATATATCGGGACATATCACTTACAAATAACAGAAGTTTACATATATAATAAACAGTTGCAGAATAGTGCATATATAAATGAGATGTGCAAGTGTGTGTGTGTATAGAGTGATTGCGCGCGCGCACACACACACACACACACACACACACACACACACGCCTACATGTCCATATACTGTACATACTGTCGTACACTAGGGGGCGTACCGCCACCTCAACCCGACACAGACAGGCGTAGGGCACAAGTTCAAAGCACACGTGATTTTGTTTTGTTTTTTCTTTGTGGGCAACGTGTTCCCCGTACCCCACAAGCTTACTACACAGTCCCAAAAAGCACACTGCACCACAGTTCTGTCCCTTTTCTTTCTTTTCTTCTACTCCACTCCTTCTCTGCAAGCTTAGTCTCCCACCACCTGACTGGCTCACCAAGTACTGTCTGCTGGCCCTTTATATAAGGTGCACATTGACGCATTTCCGGCAGCACTTTTGGGTGTGGTGGAAGAGCTGCCCATAAGGTCTCAGCTGCAGCACCCCCTGGCGGCGCCCACGTATCCCAACAGGGCTGCACCAAACTCTAACTCCCATGGAGCCCTGCTGGAGTCCTAGGCACCACTGCAACCCAGGGGGGCTGCCATCTAGCACTCCGGAGGAGGTAACACTCTGGCCACGCTTGCAAGAGCCCCAACCGTCTGCCACAATACACACATCCATCTTTACACAGTATATGAGAGAACACATCAGTAAGCAACATAGACCAACTAAATAACTGGATTACAAGGGCTATGGCTCTGGGAAAGAAACAATTTAGATGTCAATTAGTTTTGGTCCACCTAAAGCGTTCAGCAGAGGGGAGGTTTTGGATCAAGTGATGACCTGGGTGAGAGGAGTCTGTGCTGATCCTGATACTGCCGGACTTCAACAGATGGAAAAGCACAGCCAATTATTTTCTCAGCACTCCTCACAGCAGGCTGTAATTTATTTTTGGAGTCAATTGTTTCAGAACCAAACCAGACAACAGTGGAGAATGTGACCAGACTCTAAATTATGGGTTTGTAAAATTATATTAGGTTGGGCTGTGAAATATTTCATTTATTTAGTTGAAATAAGCCTTCTTAGAGACAGAAGTTGTGTTAATGTCCCAACTGAGAGTGTTTGTGATAGGTGTGCCCAAGAATGTGAAGGATTCCACCATATTAACTGTAGAACAGGTTGTAACTACTGATAATAAGGTGATAACTACTGATAGAGCTGATCGAGTACCAGCTTATGTGTAGTGCACCAAAACACAAGGTATATGCCATTAGAAACAAGTCCAATAATAGTAGTGTCATCAGCAAACTTCATGATATTTACTTAAAGATCAGGTAACTTATGGTCATTGGTGTACAAGGAATACAGTATGGGAGAAATGCATGGCCTTGAGGGTGGGAACCCATCCAAGCATACTGCTTCGAGTTAGTCAGAAAACTGTAAAACTGTTTACTAAAGGAAGCATTCAATTCAATTTTGTCCAAGTTTAGTTAGCATCAGTTCAGAGACAGACATGTAAAATGCTGACCTGAAGTCTACTAACAGTAACCTGGCGTAAGTTCCTTTAACATCCAGATGCTCTAGTACTAAGTGTAGTTCTGTGTTTATGAAGTCGTCCACTCATCTCCTTTCTCTGTGTGCAAACTGAAATGGGTCAAGATGAACATCGTTAACAGACTTAGGATGGGTTACAACTGCCCTTCCAATATTCTCATTAGAACTGATGCAAGTGCAATAGGCCTCTAATCATTGAAGCAGTTCATTTTATCCCTTTTTGGTAACTGGAACAATAACAGAAGTTTTCAAGCAATCTGGAACACTACGCTGTGCAAGAGACGGCTAAAGATAGAAAAGGAAGAAGATGGGTGAAGCTTTTGTGAAGAAGTGACGGGTGTCCGAGACACCTGAGGACCAGAGGAGCAAAGGGATTGTTGATACTCAGCTCTTTGTTGTTCGAATCTGCTGTAAAACCTGTGAAGTTTATCAGGGAGGGAAGAATCTGAGTAAGCACTAGGGAATGTCTTTTTACTTTCTCGTATATGAAGTATAAGAAAAGTATTGTAATTGTCCAAAACTTCAATCTCGAGATTTTGATGAATCTCAGTGTTTTAGACCTTCCTGACTTTCTCATATATGAAGTATAGGAAAAGTTTTGTAATCGCCCGAAAATTCAATGTCGAGATTTTGATGAATCTTGGCTTTTTCGGAACTATGTTTGTGTCTTCAGTACACTTTCACTTGGGTCAACCAAATTTTGCATACAAGTATTAGGTACAAAACGTAGATTTCTATCAACATTTGAACTATTTCCGCTAACCGGAAGTGGTACTTTTTTATTCATGCAGCTGCAGAGTCCAATTTAATTCAACTTAATTGTTCAATATTATATTAATTTTGATTTGTTGCTGATGGCTCTTTAGTGTACTTAATATAAAAAATTATAATCATTGTCTTGTGGTTTACTCCTCAAATATCCATTCCCATATCTGAGTATGCGAGAAAGTTGAGGGGAGACCACTCCCGATTTGTATAGTTAGTAATGGATTGAAGGTTTCTCTATACAAAGGAGCTATTGTTTGCTGAAAACTGAAGCTCCATTTTACCTTTATGCTGCCATTTAACATCTCTCACTGCACTGTTTAGCCAATTCTTGGCTTGATGGTAGTTTAGATCATCAGTTTTATAGGCAATGCACTGAAGTGAGACAGTAATCCTTACTTGTTGTGAGAAGATGATTAAAGTTGATTTTGTTCCTCGGCAATCTGATGTTAGGTAACACCAGACTGGAAAGAGGTGTTCAAAACCCGCAGCTCCTGAAGCTTACGAGAAACTCTGCGCTTCCGCCTCCTCCACTTAAGGTGCATTTCATATGGCCAGTAACTAACAAAACCCAATCTGAAGAGAGTGCATTATTCAGCACCTCTATTTCTATAGCTTTTTTACTTCTTTAACCTTAGTCCAATACGTCTTTGTCTACACAAGACTCCCTTTTAAATTCATCTTGAAGTCCGTGTGAAGGGTCCTCTTCTAGCCTTTGCCTTCTTTTAATTCCATGCGACTGGCGTTGTGTTCCACTTCTGTTGCATCAATTCTGGCAGGCTGCATACTGCTATATTCTGGACCAACGGCTGAAATCTGGGACTTTGAAAAACAAATGCATCAACATTTGATTATAATTTTTTAATATTTTTTTTTTTCTTTTTTTATTTAACAGGTGTCGCAATAAGACACAGGAAACAATAAATATCCCTGGCTGCAAAATGAGTATTTTTTCCATGAGTTGTGCATGGTACAATGTTCAAAAAAGAGCTGATTTGACTTTGGTAAAATGACGGCTTTAAAGGCCATTGTCGAGATCGCAAGTGACATCAGCCGAAGCGCCAGTACCAGAAGCAATGTCTTCGGGACCGAAAGTGACATTGTCCAAGGTGCCCGGTACCAGAAGTGACATCATCAATGGCACCGGGACCTAGTGGGATTTCCCAATGATAGTCTACAGAGGACAGAGATAGAGAGTTAGTGCAGCTCGCCACCCCCTGGTCTGGCATGGTACTACACTTATTTAAGCCCTCTAGCTGCCTCCCATGCGCATGTGTGTGACACAGGGTTTAACACTAGCTTTTAAAAGTGGCAAGCAGGCATCAGCTTTTAGTTGCTGAAACTGAATATATGGTTGCCATTCTTAATATTCTGTATTTGGAGTAATTAAAATGTAATGCAATTATACATCAGTTTAATAGTTGTAGCTGCGTTTACCCAAAATGCTGCAGCTTCAGTTTGCTTTATGGGATTCTGGCAAAAGCTTGACAAGTTAAAATGATTTCACAGACCAAATATCTTTGTTTTAAAAACTTTAGTAAAAATTCAAAGCAAAACAGTTCACACAAAAATAGAGAAAAAATGGTATTGAAAAAATCTTGTTTAAGAAACATTTTGTTTAAAGCTTATATATCTTGTTTAATTTATTTGTTTGCTTATAGAGTGGTCAGAAAACTGTATGCTTAGACCCATTTACAGCATAAAAATGGGATATCAGTCCCTGCCAGCACTGGGACGTACCTATTCTAAATAACAACTGTCGAAATTAACACACTGCATCACAGATACAGCCAGAAAGTTCTATGTCATATTAACTTAGAGGGGGTAAACACTATACCATTGCCTATGGCAATGAAAGAAAATTATATTCTATTCAAATTAAACAAACACTAATATGACTTTAACTTTAAACCTTAAGTTTCTAAGATTGGTTCTTACAATAGTGAAACTGTGACATAAAAGAATGTGTAAAAACTTTGTTCCCAAACAAAACCTTTACCAGGTATTTCACAGCATTTCCATATGAAATGTTTTCACTTCCCACAATGAGGGTGGGGAAATCATAATGTCCGTTCTCAATCCCTGGTATACAAACTATCATCAGTAAAGCAGCTTTTTTCATGTTCTTCATAGATCCTTCAAAAATAAACCCAGCAAATCCTCCATTCATCTGAGTGACCGCAGGTTGCTATGGAATACAACATCCTTAATTTACTTAATGTGCACTACATATTATACCAACCTTTCGTCTATTTTATAACCTTGCTTTCATTAAATACTATTTGAATGAATTAGTTATCCAAACACTTGAAGCAATGTAGTGATATGTTAGCTCACTACACTTTAATGTCTTGATGTTTTATAAGGCAAGGTATGCTTTTTAGATAAAACCCCAGCCAGCGTGTTAAGCAGAGAACAGGAATGAATTGTTTGACACTAAAGAGTTTTCACTTGTGAGATTTCTTTGAAACATGCATTTACATAAAGTTGTACTTTTACATATTTCTGCAGATACAGAAGAGAGTGCCAAAGTCTCCCCATTAAAGACCAAGACAGTGGGAACAAATATTTTAACACCAGCTACTGTAGAGTACAGTTGCTCTGCGGATTGTGACAGTAGGCATCTTCAGAAATGTGCAAGAATTCAAACTGTAGAAAAGCCATATTGCTGTTTTGACTGCGGAAAACAATTCACCACTAGTAGCAATTTTCAAGCACACAAAAGAAATCATACTGGAGAGAAGCCATACTGCTGTTCTGACTGTGGCAAACGATTCTCAACAAGTAGTAACTTTCAGATCCACACAAGAATTCACACTGGAGAGAAGCCATTTTGCTGTCCTGAATGTGATAAACGGTTCTCCACTAGTAGCCGTCTTAAGATCCATGCAAGAACTCACACTGGGGAGAAGCCATATTGCTGTTCTAAGTGTGGCCAACGATTTGCTGACCGTTCCCATCTTCAGACCCACACAAGAATTCACACTGGAGAGAAGCCATATTGCTGTTCTGACTGTGGCAAACGATTCTCCACTGGTGGCCAGCTTCAGATCCACACAAGAATTCACACTGGAGAGAAGCCATATTCCTGTTCTGAATGTGGCAAGCAGTTCTCCACCAGCAGCCATCTTCAGATTCATGCAAGAATTCATACTGGAGAGAAGCCATTTTGCTGTTCAGAATGTGGAAAACGATTCTCTGTCAGTAGCCGTCTTCAAAGACACACAAGAATTCATACAGGAGATAAGCCCTATTGCTGTTCTGACTGTGGGAAACAATTCCCTGACCGTTCCCAACTGCAGACCCACACAAGAATTCACACTGGAGAGAAACCATTTTGCTGTTCAGAATGTGGCAAACGATTCTTCAGCAACAGCCATCTTCAGACTCATAAGAAATTTCACAGTGGAATAAGGCCATATTGCTGTTCTGATTGTGGCAAAAGATTCTTCACGAGTAACTATCTTCAGATCCATACAAGAATTCACACTGGAGAAAAGCCATATTGCTGTTCTGACTGTGACAAACGATTCTTCACCAGTAGCCGTCTTCAGTCTCACAAAATTATTCATACTGGAAAGAAGCCATTTTGCTGCTCTGACTGCAGTAAGCAGTTCTGCACCAGGAGCGGTCTCCAGAAGCACACAAGAATTCATACTGGAGAGAAACCATTTTCCTGTTCTCAGTGTGGCAAACGATTCCCTGACCGTTCCCAACTTCATACCCATTCAAGAATTCACACTGGAGAGAAGCCATATTGCTGTTCTGAATGTGGCAAACGGTTCTCCACCAGTAGCAGTCTTCACACCCATACAAGAATCCACACTGGGGAAAAGCCATATGGCTGTTCTGAGTGTGGCAAACGATTCAACACCAGTGGGCAGGTTAAGACCCACACAAGGATTCACACTGGAGAGAAGCCATATTGCTGTTCTGACTGTGGCAAACAGTTTTCCAGAGGCAGCCATCTTCAGATCCACAGAAGAATTCACACTGGAGAGAAGCCATTTTGTTGTACTGACTGTGGAAAAAGATTCTCCACTCGTACAAATTTTCAGACGCACAGAAGAATTCACACTGGCGAGAAACCATTTTGCTGCTCAGAATGTGATAAACGATTCTCTGACAAACGCAGTCTTCAGATCCACACACGAATTCACACTGGAGAGAAGGAGTAAGTTAGAAGGAAGGAGTAAAAAGTATCTGACATAGTTACCCTCTTAACTGCTCAGATCTGACTTCATACTTTCATGTGGTGAGCTTTGTTATACAGTTACTATACCAAATGTCATTCAGGCAAACCTTGTGTCATAGTATGAAATGGATCCAAAAAAGAAACACATACCAGCTTTCACTTCTCCCAGAACAAAGTGCCTACCTCCGACTACACATTAATGTAGGTGGTGAAGGTAGTCTTATTTCACAGGCATTATTACTATGTAAACATATGTTCAAGCAAGAACATAAGAGGGTAAGCTACTGTCCAGTAATCATTTGAGGACAAGCTTGTGTATTGCTGTTTTTACACAATGACCTCTTTAGTTTGAAAGTCCAGACATGCCATTGGTCTGGGACGTGGGTGAAATTCAGAATAATATTACAGCTACCCAAATCAAGTATGTGTACCAATGAAAACTAAAAATATTTTATTTAGAGGAATCAATGAAAGAAAACAATCAGCATGCCAGAAAGTAGAATCTTTTAGAAAAATACCAAAAGAAAAAAGGATGAAATGCTGAAGCTAAGGAAAATAGGGGCTTAGGAAGGAGCTTGGGAGGAAGTGGATCTCATATGGTGTAGTATTTATGCAAAGCATTTCTCAAATAATTATACACTGAGTAGTAAAGAGTGAGACGTCGAGTGGGAACTTGAAGGGCTGGTAAGCACAGCAGAAGGAAAGCGACAATGAAGACATACAGTGCATCCAGAAAGTATTCACAGCGCATCACTTTTTCCACATTTTATTATGTTACAGCCTTATTCCAAAATGGATTAAATTCATTTTTTTCCTCCGAATTCTACACACAACACCCCATAATGACAACGTCAAAAAAGTTTACTTGAGGTTTTTGCAAATTTATTAAAAATAAAAAAACTGAGAAATCCCATGTACATAAGTATTCACAGCCTTTGCTCAATACTTTATTGATGCACCTTTGGCAGCAATTACAGCCTCAAGTCTTTTTGAATATGATGCCACAAGCTTGGCACACCTATCCTTGGCCAGTTTCGCCCATTCGTCTTTGCAGCACCTCTCAAGCTCCATCAGGTTGGATGGGAAGCGTCGCTGCACAGTCATTTTAAGATCTCTCCAGAGATGTTCAATCGGATTCAAGTCTGGGCTCTGGCTGGGCCACTCAAGGACATTCACAGAGTTGTCCTGAAGCCACTCCTATGATATCTTGGCTGTGTGCTTAGGGTCGTTGTCCTGCTGAAAGATGAACCGTCGCCCCAGTCTGAGGTCAAGAGCGCTCTGGAGCAGGTTTTCATCCAGGATGTCTCTGTACATTGCTGCAGTCATCTTTCCCTTTATCCTGACTAGTCTCCCAGTCCCTGCCGCTGAAAAGCATCCCCACAGCATGATGCTGCCACCACCATGCTTCACTGTAGGGATGGTATTGGCCTGGTGATGAGCGGTGCCTGGTTTCCTCCAAACGTGACGCCTGGCATTCACACCAAAGAATTCAAACTTTGTCTCATCGGACCAGAGAATTTTCTTTCTCATGGTCTGAGAGTCCTTCAGGTGCCTTTTAGCAAACTCCAGGTGGGCTGCCATGTGCCTTTTACTAAGGAGTGGCATCCGTCTGGCCACTGTACCATACAGGCCTGATTGGTGGATTGCTGCAGAGATGGTAGTCCTTCTGGACGGTTCTCTTCTCTCCACATAGGACCTCAGGAGCTCTAACAGAGTGACCATCGGGTTCTTGGTCACCTCCCTGATTAAGGCCCTTCTCCCCCGATTGCTCAGTTTAGATGGCCGGCCAGCTCTAGGAAGAGTCCTGGTGGTTTCGAACTTCTTCCACTTATGGATGATGGAGGCCACTGTGCTCATTGGGACCTTCAAAGCAGCAGAATTTTTCTGTAACCTTTCCCAGATTTGTGCCTTGAGACAATCCTGTCCCGGAGGTCTACAGACAATTCCTTTGACTTCATGCTTGGTTTGTGCTCTGACATGAACTGTCAACTGTGGGACCTTATATAGACAGGTGTGTGCCTTTCCAAATCATGTCCAGTCAACTGAATTTACCACAGGTGGACTCCAATGAAGCTGCAGAAACATCTCAAGGATGATCAGGGGAAACAGGATGCACCTGAGCTCAATTTCTAGCTTCATGGCAAAGGCTGTGAATACTTATGTACATCCATCCATTGTCCAACCCGCTGAATCCGAACACAGGGTCACGGGGGTCTGCTGGAGCCAATCCCAGCCAACACAGGGCACAAGGCAGGGAACCAATCCTGGGCAGGGTGCCAACCCACCGCAGACTTATGTACATGTGCTTTCTCAATTTTTTTATTTTTAATAAGTTTGCAAATATCTCAAGTAAACTTTTATCACGTTGTCATTATGGGGTGTTGTGTGTAGAATTCAGAGGAAAAAAATGAATTTAATCCATTTTGGAATGAGGCTGTAATATAACAATGTGGAAAAAGTGATGTGCTGTGAATACTTTCTGGATGCACTGTAAGTACAAAGTAATCTTTTCTGAAAGTGATTCCACCACACTTCACGAAAGAAACTGAAATGTTCAGAGGAGAGATGCACAAGACGTGAGCAAAGTCGTTTTGAGCCTAGCCTATTAAGACAACCAATAGTAAAAATTAACACGCTTTACTTTCTGATATAATGCCAGTATACACTTGTTATACTGTTAGTGTGTAGTGATGAGTGAAATGTTTTTCTTTCAAGAAAGAAAAAATCATAAAAGAAATGTTTAATTCCTGCCGGAGAGTGTTTTCATGCATTAATTCGACATGTGTCTGCGTATTGTTTAGTATTTAAATAAAGATCTCAAAAAAAAAAAAAAAAATCACTGGGCTCCTTTCTTGCCACGTGTTGCCCGATGGGGGGGTGTTTGTGATTATTCTGGTAGTACTACTTTGTCAGTTATGGTGGTGCAATCCTGAAGGTGATTTGGAAACAGAACTGGCAAAGTGAGGTGGGGTCTTTTTCAGTGAAGCGAGTTTACTTGTGGAGTAAACAGACAAACCAAAACACCCCATTGTGCATGTTGCCCTAAGTGTAGAAATCACTTCCAGAATGCCACATTTTTAAAAAATTGCCCCGTACCTCTGGGGAATGTGAATGAGAGGTATAAATGGAATTGATTTTACTGGGGTGTGACAGATTACCTAAGTAAACATGAAAGAATTAAATATTCATTGTTTTTCAAAGAATTTTCTGGATCTCATAAAGCAAAATGGGTTAAAAACTCAATTTTCCAAAAGCCTTTAATATTCTTTTATATTAAATGCTTAAAATAACTTTTGGATCAGATGCAGATTTATTAACACGAAGATGAATATAGCCTGTGACAAAACCGAGTGCTCTGTGTTTGTTCGTATAACCAAAGAGACACCAAACCAGGCAAGTCCAGACCAAATTTGAAAAGTGATTTATTTTATAAAAGGGATTATCAATAGAAGGAAAAACAATGTAAGGAACAATTGTGCACAAAAAAATAAAACTGAAAAAAAAAGACCACCTTTATCTAAACATACTTGGGCATATGGGAGTGGACTTGACGGGCCAGCACATGGAACAGTTAATCAGTACGTTTCCCGGAATAAGAGATATGGTCGGTGCCTCATTCCCCACTACAGACTGAGCTCAACGCTACCGTACAGATAAGATTTAAAAGACTATAAATCCATTGATTTTTTTGTTGTGTTTCCATTTGCTCAAATCTTTATTAGTAATGTATGTTTTCAAGTGTTTGCGTCGTGATTTGTGTGAGGAGGGGAAGCGCTGCAGCACGATATTATGTATATAAGGTTTTTTTTTTTCATTATGGTGATCATGTGTATTGTCTTCCAGTAATCATTTTTACTTGACCCTGCTTTCACTGGTGTGTCTCTATAATTGAAGTTGTATAGTAGAAAAGTAGTGTTGGTCACCCGCGCCCCAGATTATTTATTTTCATTATCTTTTGCTGCCTCTCAAGGAGGGCAGCGCATATTATAATCGTGTCGGATCTGAGAGCGGTACAATTCTATTGTTTGAATATGAATACTGGACTATTGATTAAACTTGATCAATCAATTTTGACCACTAATGACTCAATCACTGATCAGTAAATTTTTTTTAGTTTCGTTTTCAGAATCTCTTTTCTGAGCTTTACTACAGTTTGATTGTAGTGCACCCTTTTGGAAAGTATTATGTTAGTTAAGGAATCCCACACATCATTTTGCTGCTGAACGTCGTGTGAACAGAAAATTGACTGTCGAACTTTAGGAGAGAGTTGGGACGGACATATTGGCTTTTACATTAAAGAAAGTGGAGTAATGGACTGAGAACTGGGAATGTGAGGAGTAGTGCTGTGCTTGGAGAGGAATGGCCGATGTACAAGAAAATGAATCTGCATCTTTGGCAGAAAGGAAGAGAATGAGTTCAGACCTTTTTCGTTTTGTCCTGTAGTTAAAATGGCTGCTCCTTGTCTTGACTGTGGACAGCAAATGAGCTTGTATCGAGTACTACAGCTCACATCTTTAATTCGGGAAGGAACTGATAAAGAAGAGTTAGCCCTCACTGCTTAGTAAATGATGGACTTGTTAGCTTAACAGCCAAATGTGTCAATTTTACATGTAAACTTGTTAAGCACATTAGCCTTGTATCTTCTTGATAAACTTTAACGTTTTATTAGAGTCTTGGCTCTATAACAATATTTCTTTTATATTGGACTGAATTAAATTGAATATCTTTACTATCATTGCACAAGTACAATGAAATTGGATGACATTCTATCAGTGGTGAACCAGCTGAGGGGGAGGAAAGGGTGCAGGGATCTGTGGTATCTGGGGTGAACTTCTCCAGGCTGGTGGTAAGGCTGTCCTCCTGGCATTGCAAGCAATCTTTACTTCTGTTTGGGAGACTGGCATCATCCCAACTGATTGGAAAACGGGACTTGTCGTCCCTATCTGAAAAGGGAAGGGTGATCGCCTGGATTGTGGCAACTACAGGGGGATAACACTGCTCTCGGTGCCAGGTAAAAGGTCCTTGCTAGAGTCGTCCTCAATAGGATCCGTGATCACTTGCTCACCTACCAGTGACCGGAACAGTCTGGTTTTATGCCTAAGAAGTCTACCATTAACCACATCCTGGCACTGAAGGTTCTCATGGAGCAAAAACGCAAATATCGGTAGAGCAGCCTTTGAAGCCTTTGTCGATAGTGTTGGACTCAGTTGATCGAGCTGCCCTGTTGGAAATCCTGAGGGTTCGTGGGATCCCCCTGAAGTTGCTGGATATCATGGCTGGCCTGTACACTGGTACCAGTTGATTCTGGGGTTCGTCAGGGGTGTGTTTTTGTGCCTACTCTGTTCAATGCTTGTATAGACTGGGTGTTGGGCAAGGTTGTGGGGTCCAGTGGCTGTGGGGCATCTGTTGGTGAAGAAAGATTCACTAATCATGACTTTGCTGATGATGCTGTGATCTTCGAGGAGTCAATGGAGGCTCTGATTGGGGCACTCAAGAGACTGAGTGAGGTGTCTGAGTGTCTTGGTTTGTGAGTGCCCTGGATAAAAACCAAAGTTCCAGGCCTTTAATGATCTCTTGGGTACAACCATCAGCAGTGTCTGTCTGTGGAGAGAGTGTCCACCTTGTCGAGAGGTTTACTTACCTTGGCAGCGACATTCATGTCTCTGGTGACTCTTCTTATGAAGTCAGTAGGCAGACTGGGAGAGAAAGGGGGTAATGAGGTCGCTGGAAAGGGGTGTGCAAAAGGAAGAATGTCCAAGTCTTTAGAGTCCTGGTGCTTCCTGTCTTGCTATATGGTTGCGAGACATGGATGCTATCTAGTGACCTGAGACGAAGACTGGACTCCTTTGGTACTGAGTGACTGGGCTGGGATGGATCTTTGAGTATTATACAGGTAAATATTTTTGTACATATTTTAGTAGTTAAAAAAAAAAAAGTACAGTACTGTGCAAAAGTTTTAGGCAGGTGTGAAAAAATGCTGTATACAAAGAATGCTTTCAAAAATGGAAGTGTTAATCATTCATTTTCATCAATCAACAAAATGCAGTGAATGAACAAAAGAGAAATCTAAATCAAATCAATATTTGGTGTGACCACCCTTTGCCTTCAAAACAGCATCAATTCTTCTAGGTACACTTGCACACAGTTTTTGAAGGAACTTGGCTGGTAGGTTGTTCCAAACATCTTGGAGAACTAACCACAGATCTTCTGTGGATGTAGGCTTCCTCACATCCTTCTGTCTCTTCATGTAATCCCAGACACACTTGATGATGAGATCAGGGCTCTGTGGGGGCCATACCATCACTTCCAGGACTTCTTGTTCTTCTTTACGCTGAAGATAGTTCTTAATGACTTTGGCTGTATGTTTGGGGTTGTTGTCCTGCTGCAGAATAAATTTGGGGCCAATCATATGCCTCCCTGATGGTATTGCATGATGGATAAATATCTGCCTGTATTTCTCAGCATTGAGAACACCATTAATCCTGACCAGAAATGCAGCCCCAAATGTTCAAGGAACCTCCACCATGCTTCACTGTTGCCTGCAGACACTCATTATTGTACCGCTCTCCAGCCCTTCGACGAACAAACTGCCTTCTGCTACAGCCAAATATTTCAAATTTTGACTCATCAGTCCAGAGCACCTGCTGCCATTTTTCTGCACCGCAGTTCCTATGTTTTCGTGCATACTTGAGTCGCTTGGCCTTGTTTCCATGTCAGAGGTATGGCTTTTTGGCTGCAGCTCTTCCATGAAGACCACTTCTGGCCAGACTTCTCCAGACAGTAGATGGGTGTACCTGGGTCCCACTGGTTTCTGCCAGTTCTGAGCTGATGGCACTGCTGGACATCTTCCGATTTCGAAGGGTAATAAGCTTGATTTGTCTTTCATCTGCTGCACTAAGTTTCCTTGGCTGACCACTGTGTCTACGATCCTCAACGTTGCCCGTTTCTTCTTGAAAGGAGCTTGAACAGCACATCTTGAAACCCCAGTCTGCTTTGAAATCTTTGTCTGAGAGAGACCTTGCTGATGCAGTATAACTACCTTGTGTCTTGTTGCTGTGCTCAATCTTGCCATGACATGAAACTCTCTTCCACAACCTCACCTTGGTAGCAGAGTTTGGCTGTTCCTCACCCAGTTTTAAGCCTCCTACACAGCTGTTTCTGTTTCAATAATGACTGTGTTTCAACCTACGTGTGACATTGATGATCATTACCACCTGTTTGGTAGAATTGGTTGATCAGACACCTGACTAGAATCCTACAAAATCCCTGACTTTGTGCAAGTGTACCTAGAAGAATTGATGCTGGTTTGAAAGCAAAAGGTAGTAACACCAAATATTGATTTGATTTAGATTTTTCTATTGTTCGCTCACTTTGTTTATTGTTATTAATTTACAAAATGCAATCATTATTTATCTTTCTGAAAGCATTCTTTGTTTACAACATTTTTTCACACCTGCCTAAAACTTTTGCACAGTACTGTATATTTTAAGGGATTTTATTTATTTTAATACTTTTATGGTATGAACAAAATCTAACAGAATTTAATGTGTTTAATAAAAAATGAGCAGATAACAAAAAAAAAACTAATATCACTTCAATGTAGCACATAAGGTTTCTGCATGGCTGATTAGTGTGGAAGATATTTACCGACACCCCCACCGGATACCCTGTTCTCTCCGTATAACTGAGGCAATGAATGCAGGCAGGAGGAAGTGCCAATCAGTCTTCTTTATTTTCGAAGTCTTACAAGAGGGTAACCCTTACAGGAGCGCAAGCAACCTTATTAGCAAGTGTCAGCACTGCACTCCATTTATACACTTCATTGATTAGATCACAATTCCCAGGAATTCATTACATAATCAAAAGACCTTTGACATCATTGGCTACATCCAGTAGTTAGCAGGACGAAGTAGAACATGGTCATGATTGACCTGCTCCACTAAGCTGAATGACACATCACCACTTCTGCTATGTTAAGTGTATGTGATGTGATTTTTTTTTTAGGTGTACAGTAATCCCTCGCTATATCGCGCTTCGATTTTCGCGGCTTCACTCTATCGCGGATTTTATATGTAAGCATATTTAAATATCTGCGGTGGGTTGGCACCCTGCCCAGGATTGGTTCCTGCCTTGTGCCCTATGTTGGCTGGGATTGGCTCCAGCAGACCCCCGTGCCCCTGTGTTCGGATTCAGCGGGTTGGAAAATGGATGGATGGATATTTAAATATATATCGCGGATATTTTGCTGGTTCGCGGATTTCTGCGGACAATGGGTCTTTTAATTTCTGGTACATGTTTCCTCAGTTGGTTTGCCCAGTTGATTTCATACAAGGGACGCTATTGGCAGATGGCTGAGAAGCTATCCCAACCATATACGTATTAAATAAAACTCCTCAAATATATTGTGAGCACGGGGGCTGTTCGCACCCCTAGAGGATACGACCGCTCCTCAAAAAACGCTGAAAGATTACCTTCACATTGCTCTCTTCCTTGCTGGGCTTACATATGGCTGCTTTATCAAGCGATAGGCTTCCTGCACGGTGCTTCACATACTTAAAAGATCAAACAGCACGTATTCATTTTTGATTGTTTGCCTTTCTCTCTCTCTTGACATTCTCTGCTTCTGACGGAGGGGCTGTTCGCATACTGGCCTAGAGGATACGGACGCTCCTCTAAAAAATGCTGAAAGATTACCTTTACATTGTACATCCTTGCAGCTGTTTTGCCCGGCAGTGCTTCGCATACTTAAAAGCCAAACAGCCCTATTGATTTTTGTTTGCTTTTCTCTCTCTCTCTCTCTCTCTCTCTGACATTCTCTGCTCCTGACGCGCACTCCTTTGAAGAGGAAGATATGTTTGCATTCTTTTAATTGTGAGACTGAACTGTCATCTCTGTCTTGTCATGGAGCACAGTTTAAACTTTTGAAAAAGAGACAAATGTTTGTTTGCAGTGTTTGAATAAAGTTCCTGTCTTTCTACAACCTCCTGTGTTTCTGCGCAAATCTGTGACCCAAGCATGACAATATAAAAATAACCATATAAACATATGATTTCTACTTCACGGATTTTCACCTTTCACTGGTCTGGAACGCAACCCCCGCGATAGAGGAGGGATTACTGTATAAGAGTGTACTGCTGCATGGTGCCCCAGCACGTCCACTTCATCCCGAACTCTTAGCATAACCACAACAGGTGAGGGGACACTGGCGCACTGATGTTGTTGCCGCTCCTCCCTGTTAACAACACTTTTCACAAAATCGCCTTAATTCTACACTTTCTTACGCTTGTTTTATTTCTTTTATTGTATGTATAGTTCGTGGATACAGCTGACTCGAATTGTATGGATTTGGCTTAATATTTACAGATTTTTGTGGACTCTACTTTGACTGGGAACAGCTGAGTCTGTGGATCACGGGATGAGAAACTACGAACATTTCTTTGTACCTGGCAATCTAGGACCTCGAGATGATCTGTCTCCATGATTTTATTAAATTAGCTATGCTGATCTGCTCCCGTTTCATCTTACAGTACTCTACGACTGGAAACTGATCTGATTTTCATATTAACCTGGCTTTTGGCTCCGGGGCGATCACGCCTGAAATTACCAAGCGTTACTGTTTGTGGCTGTGTATTGGAACCTCCAAATCCTGCTACCTCCTCCTGCTATGCTTTCTGCTGCTTTGCTATCACCGCTCACCTACGCTACCACACCCGCCTGTCCTACTGGTTCCACTGTGCTGTGCTGCTTCTCCACTGCTATTCAGATAAGTATTGCCCAGTATCATGCTAAAATACTCTCATGACAAACTCCTTATTAAACAGTTTGTCCAGAGCAAATGGTCTGACTGGAACATCCTAAAAGACGCCGGTATTTTGCAACGCCCGAAATATATACATCGCGGGTCAGGTCGCCGCCACCACCGGGCTGGAATGAGAAGACCACCGGCAGCATTTGCTCAGGAATACGCCGTCCTTCTCATGACCCTGGAAATAGAATTGTCAGTGTGCCAAATTTACATTATGTGGAAATAAACCCTGATCGCGGCTCTGTGCAAAAAGAAGCCTCATTATCTAATATTGCACTATTTAACTCGAGATCTCTTAATGGCAAAGAATTGGTGCTGTCAGAACTCATCACTGACACCAAACTTGATATTCTGTGTTTAACGGAGACTTGGCAAAAACCAAACGAATTTGCGTGTCTCACAGAGGCGACTCCAATTGGTTTCACTTTCCACACTGAGCCTCGCAGCTCAAGACAAGGCGGCGGGCTTGCAGTAATTGTCAGAGATGACTTAAACATTAAACGAGTCCCGATTGACTGTCCATTGTCTTTTGAGTGCCTGGCTCTTAAACTAATAACGAAATCAGGTCCTGTCTCACTCATTGTTCTTTATCGTCCTCCAAAATACAATGCATCCTTCTTATCCGATCTGATTGAACTTTTGACCCACCTAAGCTCTTACTCTCAGAGAATTATCCTTCTTGGTGATTTCAACATCCATATTGACACCCCCACATCTAAACTGAGGAATGAATTCCTCTCCTTACTGGACTGTTTTGACTTGACACAACATGTTGATTTTCCAACCCATTCTGACGGTCATATATTGGATCTAATCTGCACTTCTGGACTATCTGTTGCCAACATTTACAGCACTGATTTGGGACTCTCTGACCATAAAGCAGTATTTTTCACTGTCTCATTACCTCTCCCACCTCTTACCTGTAAACGACAAATTTCTTACAGAAACCTTAAAAATGTCTGTCCCTCTATCCTTTCTGGATCCATTTCTGATCTTTTACTGTCTGCACCTACTCCATCAACACTAGATAGTCTTGTTGACCACTATAACTCAGCCCTTCATTCAGCATTAGATAAAACAGCTCCTTTAAAACATAAGGAGGTTTCCTTTAAACGCTTAGCTCCTTGGTATAACTCAGAATTGCGATCTATGAAAGCAGCTGGCCGATGCCTTGAGAGAATGTCACGTAAGACTGGTCTCACCGTGCACATCCAGGCTTTCTCTGACCACCAAAGAGCTTACAGAGAAGCACTAACTTCTGCCAAGAACACCCATTATGGCAGAATAATAGAAAGTGGCCATGATAACCCAAGGGTTCTGTTCTCTGTAGTTAATAAACTACTCGAACCCGCTTCTGGCCCAACTACCTCTTCTACTGAAGTCTGTGAGGAATTCCTCCACTTTTTCCGTAACAAAATTAATGATCTAAATAATTCAACTAACATAAATAAATCATCTGTTTATATCTCTCCCTGTTTTCCCACTCCATCCAGCTCCTTCTCTAAGTTCTCACAAGTCACTTCTGCGTTTGTTAATAACCTGCTGTGTAAGATGAGGCCGACTACTTGTGTACTGGACCCCATCCCCACCACACTACTTAAATCCTGCCTTCATGCCATAATCCCGACTGTTACAGCAATAATAAACTCATCCCTTGACACTGGCTCTGTGCCGCTCACTTTTAAAATTGCTTCTGTAAGCCCAATGTTAAAAAAGTCTGGTCTTGATGCTGACAATCTTAACAATTTCCGGCCTATTTCCCACTTACCTTTCCTGTCAAATGTTCTTGAGCGTGTTGTAGCTTCCCAACTCACAAATTACCTAACCTCTAATAATTTGATGGAACCCTTTCAGTCTGGTTTCAGGGCGCGGCACAGCTGTGAAACTGCTCTGCTACGGGTAACCAATGATTTGCTTATGGCAGCAGACTCTGGACAAACCAGCATATTAATTCTGTTAGACCTCAGTGCAGCATTTGACACAGTCAGACATGACATCCTACTGTCCAGAATGGAGAACATGCTGGGTATCTCTGGCACTGCCCTCCAGTGGTTCAAGTCCTATCTGACTGATAGGCAAGAGTTTGTTAGTCTTGGCAAGAGCAGATCCAACTCTGTGCCAGTCACACAAGGAGTCCCTCAGGGCTCTGTCCTCGGTCCTCTGCTTTTCTGTATTTACATGCTTCCCCTTGGCCATATTATCCATAGCCATGGACTGGGTTATCATTTTTATGCAGATGATACCCAGCTCTACTTCAATGTTAAAAGTGGAACTTCATCAGAGCTTTCTCAGCTCACAACCTGCCTTAGTGAAATTAAAACCTGGATGGAGCAGAACTCTTTAAAATTAAATTGCAATAAAACTGAACTCCTACAAATTGGGACTAAAATGCAACTTAATATAATGAGCTCCTTCCCAGTCTGTCTTGGCGGTGATCTCATCAGACCTGTCTCTACTGTAAAAAAATCTTGGTGTCATTTTTGATTCCTCCCTCTCTTATTCTGCCCACATAAATCACATTAAGAAACTTTCTTACTTTCACCTCCGTAACATATCCCGTGTTCGCTCCTTCCTGTCCTTCTCTAATGCTGAGAAACTTGTCCATGCTTTTATCACATCCCGCATCGATTATTGTAATTCCCTACTGGCAGGTGCCCCTTCTAATCTTATATCACAGCTCCAGCTTATTCAAAACTCAGCTGCAAGAGTCCTTACTCGAACCAGCAGCAGCGAGCACATCACACCCATCCTGCTGCGTCTTCACTGGCTCCCTGTGTCCTACAGAATCGAATATAAAATCCTACTAATAACCTATAAAGCTTTAAATAACCTCGCGCCAAACTACATCAGTGACCTTCTCCATCACTATGTGCCTGTCCGCCCACTAAGGTCCTCTGATTCTGGTAATCTTGTTGTGCCCCTCACTAATCTACACTCCATGGGTGACAGGGCCTTCAGCTGTATAGCGCCCAGACTCTGGAATGACCTACCGAAATTAATCAGGTCAGCTGACTCCATGAATTCTTTTAAAAAACAACTCAAAACTCATCTGTTCAGGAAGGCTTTTAGCTCTACTTGACTTTATTACCCTTCTTCTCTCAGTTTACTTCTCTGTCAAGATGCTCATGTAACCTGTATGTGTGTGCGAGACCATCAATTATGTTGTCTGTTTTTGTTTTTTTTCCAGAATTTACTGTCTTAATCTTCTTTATTTATTTATCTGGTTTGTACAATGCTATATACTGTATACGCTGCCGTTCTTTATTATATTCTGTAAGTGCCTTGAGCATGGGAAAGGCGCTATATAAATAAAATGTATTATTATTTTTATTAATATATTTCCTTGGAAGCTTGGCCTACACCTAACAAGAGAAGCAGCAAGCAAGCTTTAAAACAGCGGTTCTCAAACTGTGGGGTGTGAAGTAACAAAAAAGGGGGCGTGAATGTTGCCATATGTGATGTAATTTCGCTATTCGTAGGGAAATTTTAAACTTTTAGCGGTGTATCGGCAGCAAAAAATATAGGAATAAATTTTATTAGGGTTTCAAAAAAACGTTAGGGGGGAGCGATTAAAACTCTTATGAAAACTCTGGTCACAAATACTTAAAGGTTGAGAAATGCTGATTTAAAAGATGACCTTGTTCTTAGCTTTATTTCTTTTATACCTGCTAACCTTGCTGTATTAGATAAAGGATTGAGCTATTAAGTAACTTTATTATCATAGTTGTAGCTGAGTTAACCCAAAATTACCCAAGTTCTGCAGCTTTAGTTTGCTTCATGGGATTCTGGCAATGGCTTGACACATTGAAATGAATACACAGTTAAAATATCTTTTGTTTTTAAAAACTTTAGGAAAATTTCAAAGGAAACAGTTCACACTAAAATAGAGAAAAACTGATATAGCAAAGAAAAGGAAAGTTCTGTTTAAAGCTTACATACGGTGACATCCGTTATTATTGGCACCCCTTATAGGGTTAGAAAATAAAACAGTGTTTGCTGAAGAGCCGTCATCTGAGAAACATCGGACTTTTAATTGAGTTTATTCAAAGAAAAAACAAAGCCCTCATCAAGAAATACATATTTTTAAGAAAAAACTCCGTTGTTAGCACCCCTGCATTTAATACTTTGTCCAACCTCCCTTTCCCTTATAACATCACAGAGTCTTCTCCATTTATAAGGTTGGAGAATACAGAGCATGGCACCAGAGACCACCATTCTTCTTTCCATAATCTCTCCAGATCATCCAGGGTCCATCCTGTTCAGCTCACTCTACAGGTTTTCAGTAGGGTTCAGGTCAAGGGACTGAGATGGCTAAGGCAGAACTTTGATTTTGTGGTCAGTTAGCCATTGCAGGGTTGATCTGGACATATGTTTTGGCTCATTATCCTGCTGGAAGATCCAAAGACCACTCACTTTTAGTTTCCTGGCAGAGGCAGCCAGGTTTTTATTTCAAATCTCCTGATATTTCATGGAATCCATGATGCCATGCACCCTAACAATGTTTCCAGGGCCTATGGTGGATAAACAGCCCCACAACATCACAGAACCTCCACCATATTTCACAGCTGGGACAAAGATCTTTTCATTGTAGCCATCCTTCTTTTTACACCAAACCCACTTTGCATGTTTATTGCCAAAAAGTTTTAGTTTCATCAGACCATAGAACACGGTTCCAGTCAAAGTTGTAGTAACGTTTTACAAACTCCAGGCGCTTACGTTTGTGGATAACTGACAGAAAAGACTTCTTTCTGGCATACCTTTCAAATAATCTGCCATCTGACGGTGTGGTTCTGGAGATTTGATAATCCCAGGATTTTACTTTTTCTTGCAGTGCCCCAGCAGTGATCCTTGGAGATGATATTGCCTGTCTTACCATCCTAAAATAAACTTGGGTCCTCTTCCAGGCAAGTTTGTCACAGATCCAGTTGATGACACTTTTATTTATTATTGCCCTAACTTAAGAAGAGGGCATGTTCAGGTGAGTAGCAATTATTTTATAACCATTCCTTGAGTTATGAAGGACAACACACTTCTCCCTCATTTGGATTGAGTGTTCTCTTTTCTTTTTCATGATGATGGTTGGCTAAGGAAGTCTAGCTCTGTGTCTCCTCACATTTGTATCCCGTCATTGATTTCAGCTGGAAAGTGCCTATACACTCCGTTCAACTCAACAATGTCCAATTTAAATGGGAAGCCTGCTTCAGTTACATTGGTTCACATTCATTTCCAAGGGTGCCAACAATTGTGGCGCAAGTGTTTTTGTTAAAAATATTTATTTCTTAATGAGGGCTTTTGTTAAACCGTGTGTGCGTCAAACTGGTGTGTGTATGTGGCACCAAATCCTAATCCCCGATAAGAAGGATGAAGCAGACCAGAATTAATGTAGAAAGACTCAATTAACTGCTGAACGTTGCAAAGGAAAGATTCGTTGCAATGGCTTTGTAGAGCTAAATATTTATTTGCGGATAAATGTGTGTGTGGTTTCTGAAACAGAACAAATACAATAACATAAAAATAACTCGCAAAAATGAAAGCTCACAGAATACAGGTAATACCCAAAAAGGTCAGTAGGTGGCGGCAGAAATTAACAGCGCTATGACGTGTCGTCGTTGACAAAGGCACTGAATAAAAGTTAGCACTGTACAGACTCGAACAAATCACTACTTAAACAGCCAATAAAAGGTCTTATATATTAATAAAGGACATTTCTGAGTGTACTTTATACAGTTTTAAACGTTAAACTGAACACATTTTGACATAAATTGTTGCCTGAACACTTTAGTAAAACATCGTTAAGAGCTGTATCATTACTTGCAGAAGAATGGTTATATTTCTAATAAAATTAACAACAAAGCGTATAACTTACATCAAACAGACGCTCACAAAGACAACAAACAGTTGAACAAATGTGGCAAGTACAGCATTTCTGCGCGTCAGATACAGAAATAACATGTGCGCATACTCACGCATAACCTGTCAGCGTGATAACGCAACAAACAGAGTGCTGCGACTTTTGTACAGCTTTGTTTTTCTTTGAATGAATTTGTTTCAAGTAAAAGTCCGATGTTTCTCATTTTGTCAGTGCAAGGTGACAGTTCTTCAACAAACTGATTTTTTTTTATATCCCTTCTTACAAATTTTTACAAGGGGTGCCAATATCGTTTTTCTGAATTGCTAAAACACATTTCCTAAAATCTCCTCTCCTTTCCTCAAAACGGTAAGCACAACCCCTGAAATTCAAGCCACACTCACAAAACCTTAGACTCGTCTTGCAACATAAACCATCTTCTCAAAACTGTATTATCTTTGTTCAAAAGCAAACAATGTAGTTTTCAATAGTATGTATTATATATATAATATATAAAAAATTTAAAGGAACACTTTGAAAGCACATGAGATCTTAATGGTAAAAAAAATCTTGCTGGCTGTCTCTACTGCTGTGGACTGATGTGTTAGGAACAAAAGGATGGCACATCGTTTGTTGGAAATGAAAATGATGAAACTACAGAGGGCTGAATTCAAAGACATCCCAAAAATCAAAGGGAAAAAACGATGCGGCAGGCAGGCAGGCGAGTCCATTTTGCCGAAATTTCATTGCAGCAACTCCAAATAGCACTCAGTAATTTGTATGGCCCCCATGTGCTTGTGTGCATGCCTGACAATATGGGGAGGGGGGGGCATGCTGCTAATGAGATGAAGGATGGTGTCCTGGGGGATCTCCTCCCAGATCTGGACCAGGGCATCACTGAGCTCCTGGACAGTCTGAGGTGCAACCTGGTGACGTCGGATGGACTGAAACATAATGTCCCACCCAGAGGTGTTCTTGGGGAAGTCAATGTGATCAGTTTCTTCATTCTCTGACTACATGAGGCCGGCCGTTGTGGCGCACCAGGATGAACCCAGGAGCCACTGTACCAGCATAGGGTCTGCCAATGGGTCCAAGGATTTCATCCAGATACCTAATGGCAGTCAAGGTGCCCACTGTTGTCTAGTCTGTAGAGGTCTGTGTGTCCCTCCATGGATATGCCTCCATAGACCATCACTGACCCACCACCAAACCGGTTATGCTGAACTATGCCACAGGCAGAATAACATTCTCCATGGCTTCTCCAGACCCTTTCACATCTGACACATGTGCTCAGGATGAACCTGCTCTCATCTGTGAAAAGCACAGGGTGCCCACCAGTGGTAGACCTGCCAATTCTGGTATTCTATGGCAAATGCCAATCGAGCTCCATGGTGCTCACTAGAGGACATCAGGCCACCCTCCTCAAGTCTGTTTGTGATTGTTTGGTCAGAGACATTCACACCAGTGGCCTGCCTGCTTGCTGGTAGTCATTCTATAGGCTCTGGCAGTGCTCATCCTGTTCCTCCTTGGCCAAAGGAGCAGAAACTGGTGAGTCCTGCTGATGGGTTAAGGACCTTCTACGAGGGGCCCTGTCCAGCTCTCCTGAAGTAACTGCCTGCCTGTCTCCTGGAATCTCCTCCATGCCCTTGAGACTGTGCTGGGAGACACGGCAAACCTTCTGGCAATGGCACGTGTTGATATGCCATCCTGGAGAAGTTGGACTACCTGTGCCAGCTCTGTAGGGTATGGCCTCATGCAACCAGTAGCAACACTGACCATAGCCAAATGCAAAATGAGTGACAAAACAGATGAGGAGGGAAAAATGTCAGTGGCCTCCACCTGTTAAACCATTCATTCCTGTTTTGGGGGTCGTCTCATTGTTGCCCCCCCCACTCTAGTGCTCCAAAGCAGCTGAAACTGATGAACAAGCCCCACTGCTACTTAACTGACCAAATCAATAGCCCACAAGTGTCACTAACTTGATGCTGTACTCTCATTAAAAAGGGTTCCTTTCATTTTTTGAGAAGATATAGATATATATATATATATACTGTATATCTATATCTATATATATATATAATGTCAAGACCTTAGAACAACAAGGTCCTAGCTGTGAATCATGGTTTTAGAATACTGAGCTTCAAAAGTTTTGACTATTTATCAGGCGTATACAATCTTTTTCTTTTAATTTTGTTCCCATATGTAAAACCTGTATTTTAAGTTAAAAATGCAAGTGTTATTGAAAATGTGACTCCTAATAAAAGATAAGTAAGAAGCATATTATTCTGGAGTAAGTTTGTAAGTGAACAGCAAAGCCTTGATCAGGACGCTCAGTTTCCAAGCTCTTTTATCTTGTGGGATTAAGTGCACACCATTTGTAACCATGTGGATACGAGTGGAGGCTCTGGTCACATCTATCAGTGTTAATACGCAAGGTGATTGGACCAGCACCACTTAAACAGAACACTCAGTATTATCACTACCAAAAACAAGATTTTATTAATAAATATTCAATATAAAAATTGTGCAACAATTTCAAGAAATATTTACAATTATCAATAATGATTGGTCAGTTGAATTGAAAGAAAGAATGCACAAAGATTAAATTTAACAAACAGACTGATCAAGGAATATACTGAAGTATTAAAACAACAGCATGCCCGCTTCTATAAATTATATATAAATAAAACAACAATGTAAAATGCATAACAACTGTACAAAGCAGTTATAACAATTAAAGAAAAAATCCAGAAGACATCAATTGTCTAAAAACAGACACGCAATTTCAAATATACAGAACTTAATCAACAATCTTTAACAATAACAGAAAGTGTCCTTTATTATTTACATCAATAGTTACATTAAATATATACAACTCTATTATGTGCAATCATTTTAACACAGAGAAATAAAAAAGGCAAAAGAGAAGTAAAGAAAGAGACACATTTATTTGAGTAGGGTTGAGATGTAATCCTGAGTTTAAATGTCTCAGTGGTGCTTTCCTTGTGCTTCCAACTGCTGTAAAACAAGTACAGTTTGTCAAACTCTTCCCTCTCACTAAAAAACAAAACAAAAACAAGCACACAAATGAACAAATTCTAATCATACCAACCAGAAACACTTCTGCATTTGTCATTTGAAACCACAATTCTTGACCTTGTACAGTTTAGAATAAATGCTAAATATGGCATACTTCTAAATGTATTTTTACCAATACTAAAAATGTACTAATGTACAGTTTAAATGTCACTTTAAACATATATATTCACATTTATATATATTTAGTTTATATTCTTGTCTAAATTCACAACAACTATAGGGTATTCTATTTAACAGAATAATGGCGCTGAAAAGAAAAAGAAAGGACTGTTTATTTAACCACATGACGTACCACTCACTGTATGCTGGTCCATCCATGAACAGATTTTCTGCCTCTGGCAGAGAAATCCTCTCAACTGTTTGTACAGCTTTAATAAGAGCCCATCAAAAACACAGAAAAAGAGAGGATGTTACTCATAGACACACTTTCTGTACTCATTAGAGATTTACGAAGGCTAATTAACCTCTGGCATCAGCACATCCAGAATGATGCAAACTCTGTCAATCCTCTCAAAAGTGCCTACAGCTCTTCATCTAAGAAGTTGTAGAGGCCATCTATCAGCTCCTCATCTTCTATATAAGTCATTACCCGGTGACCTTTAGGATTTTCATAATTTGTTAACCATTTGGACGATACCTTACGAGATACAACAGCCTGTTGGATAAGAAAATACAAGTGTTTGGCACTATAAAGTCATCATAGCTCTTTGCTGCCAGATAGATTACAATACCAAAGTTTTACTTGTCATCTGAACTAAGTTACCAGCAAGTGATCATCTGCTCCATGGTCCTTTATTATGAATTCTAACAGTTTTTCATGATGAGTCCTCCTGTAGGCCCTGCTGATCTCTGCAGCTGCAAAAACCTGAGCCACTTGTTCTTCAGTCAGCTGCCCGGCTGCAGCCACACAGCCAGCCTGCTCTCCTACACTGTGGACACACACAAATAAATGCAGCAGACTATCACATGTAGTATTTGTCGTATGCAAGCTGTCTGGTTTTGGTCTGAACAGTTGTGTTTTCTCGGAAAAGTGGACACATTGGAAGACAGTTGAAACTGTGAGGATTACTCTGTGGATCACTACAAAAACTCCTGTTGGATGTGATCTCAATAGCTTTTCTGAATACATCCATTACTTCAGAGTATTATGATTGCACCAGTCCGGACACTGGCTAAAGTAATATGCAAGTCACAGAAAAGCTTTGAAGATATTTTTATTCTAACCATCAAAATAACCAATCTAACACTCCCCATGTGACAACGGGTCAAAAAGCTTATGACTATCCTTCATACCATGTTCAATTTTAAGGATTTTACTCAAGTTGAATCAAGTATCAAAACACAGTGGTAGACTAAGTTCTACATTAATACCTTGGTGTGGCTGTATCAGTATATTCCTCACCGAGTCACTGCTGCCATGATCTTCTTGGTCCTGACTTTTAGACATTAAAATATTGATGTTATTCATTTAACAGAAAAAAAAAGAGTGCCAGTAAAAGTTTACCTGTATACACCAAAACACACACTGGTGTAGCACGGTGGCACAGTGGGTAGCGCTGCTGCCTCGCAGTCGGGAGACCTGGGGACCTGGGTTCGCTTCCCGGGTCCTCCCTGTGTGGAGTTTGCATGTTCTCCCCGTGTCTGCGTGGGTTTCCTCCGGGCGCTCCGGTTTCCTCCCACAGTCCAAAGACATGCAGGTTAGGTGGATTGGCGATTCTAAATTGGCCCTAGTGTGTGCTTGGTGTGCGGGTGTGTTTGTGTGTGTCCTGCGGTGGGTTGGCACCCTGCCCGGGATTGGTTCCTGCCTTGTGCCCTGTGTTGGCTGGGATTGGCTCCAGCAGACCCCCGTGACCCTGTGTTCGGATTCAGCGGGTTGGATAATGAATGGATGGATGGATATATGAACTTATTTAGACATTAAAAAATGTAAAATTCCAAGCTTATTTAAACTAATTTCCCCTGGTTGGATGTGAGGTGTCACCTTTGATTGTCCAAGCATCCCAAAAAGGAGCGTCTCCAAAAGCAGGGTACCCGCACCGGCACTCAGCAATGGTACACTCAGAACAAGTACCAATATCTGTAAATTATTCTAACAAGGCACAGGTCATTTGGCACCCACTAAACCAGACCATAGGAGATGGCTACATAAAAGTATGGGATAAATTGTTAACAAAACAAAAAGGAAACACTGAATATTTACCACCCATACTCAGCCTGAGTTAATGGGAAAAGTGGGATACACGTACCTCCGTAGGAAACTGCTGTTCTGCGGTGATCTCGTAAGTGTTCATTTGCTCGTATATACGAGCGTGAAGAATACAGTCGCGGATGACAGAAAGGGCACAAAAACACATCTGAAGATTAAAGTACAGACGGAATGTCTGTGGTATTTTTGATCGTGATATGATCCTGTTTAAAAAAATGTAAAATAACATTACAGCGTTTTAATCGAACATCTCACAAATGTAAATATGCACAGAGTTAATAGGGAACCAAACTACTGGCGGTGATCTACTAGCATTCCACTGAGCACCGGAGAGGGGGTGGGTGTGGGTGGATGTTGCCCGTGAAACTTGCTTTGCGGCGTTTGAAGATTTGCCGGCACCGCTGAGTGCCGGTGTTCTAACGAAACATCCTACCCATCGAAATGATCTACTCACTGATACTACGCATGTGCAGACCAAAATTACGCAACTTTTCTACCTAGTGTTGAAGTTTGAGGTAAGTGTTATTGTATTTCAGTAATATGTATGCTTTTCTTAGCCTTACTACATTAATGCATTTATTACAGTTTACTGCATAGGTATTTACTGTCAACATTTTATAAGTTGCATATTTTGCATGTGTGACTTTTAATCTTGTACAGCCCATTGTATCCATGCACGAGTAATGACCGTCTTGTGAAATCTTTGCATCAGACTGTGTCCCTTTCGGGCATTAAATGATGCATATAGAATATATTGAGAAATGTTAACATTTCCATAAATAAACTACGGAAGGATACTTCGACAAAGTAGGACAAATCGTCAGAACACCGGACCACTTCAAGCACTGAATATGCATCAATTAGTACAGCGAAAATGATTATTAATACAAACGTGAATACAATATATATTAATATTTATACAAACGTACAATCACAACAAAGAAACAAAAAGTTATTTGAAAAACACGAAGAAAACTTAGCAATTGCAAATTTCATACGTTTTAATTTAGAAGCAAACTTACTTCCATTGTCAGAAATAACTAAACAGTTCGTTTCGTCGCTTCTTCTTTGGCCTAATAGAGTTTCTTCGCTGCTGCTATTTCAAAAGAAACTCAATGAGGCGGAACCTCAAAGCGGTAGGGATCACTAACTGTGAAAAGATTGGTGGAAGTTATACTTGATAGACAACTTCAAACGTTGAGTGAGTTTTTGATTGTCATACTTTAACAACAATCTCATTCGTTGAAATTCTGAATTAGCCAATACTATCCACTTCCATTTACAGTTATCCCGCCTTCAGATCCGCCCATAATGTCTCCGGTCTGCAGCAATACCCTTCTCGGTTTTTCTGGATGGTTCGGGGTACGACGGGAAGGTGTGGTATGTTCTGATGGCCTCAGCAATGAGAGGTTAATAAGTAACTGTAAATAATTTATGTTCAATTTCCCTCTTTACTTTAGCGTTTTGTTTTAGCTGTTTAAAGTAAAAACCGTCCTGCAGTATCTTCCTTATGAACGTGTTAAATGGGGGTCGCAACAGCATCATTTTGGGTGGTGGGTAGTTAAGTGTGAGAACAGCAGGAAAAAAAATGTTAACCTGTTTAAATGTGAAAAAAGAACGATATCTGCTAATAAAAACCACCTCTTACTGATTTTGAAACAGAAAGTGCTACTCGCAGTTGACTAATTCTGTGTAGCTTTGCGAGGCGGCAGAGTGCACGACTTTACGCCTTTGTTTTTTTATCAAAGAGAGCATGCGTAGTAATACACAGTCGCTACAACAATAATTAAGTCTTGCACTTCGTTATAAGATATGTAATGTATACTGCCGCGAAACCGCACATCTCTAAGATCTACCAAAACGTTAATTGTAAAAAAAAATACTAATAGTTGTGATACTGCATAGCTGCCATTTTATAAATAAATCGGCTCATCTTCAAATTAAATGGACAGGCAGGAGTAGCGGGGTGCCGGGGAAGGACCGTAGTAAAGTCGTCCGAGTGAGAGAGAGAGAGAGAGAGAGAGAGAGAGAGAGAGAGAGGCGGAAGGCCGTGGGCGCGCTCAAAGTTCCAGCTGCAGCTCCTCTTATTTCGGTAAGGTCTTTCTTATCTCATGAGCGCTTAACTGCATTTGGAGTTTGTTCACATTTTCTGAACTGCCAATCGATGTGAAAGTAAATTTAGCACTGGGCAGTACCCGAAGGAATACATACTGAATTAAACGAGTCTCGCTACGCCTCCGCATATTAACCGATGTTTTCCTTATACAGTATATACTAAAGTGAGTATTCGAGGTAGGTGACTTCTTTCTTGATTTATAAGGTGGAGTCCTACGTAGGCAGATTGTACCAGAGACAAGCTAACTTTAACTGAATCCTTCCTCGAAGATTGTGCGTGCAGGTCTGGTTACCGTTGTTCTTCCTTGACCATTTCTTTAAGAAATGACACCACGCTGCAGTGAAACTTCGGAGCCATGCCTGGCGTGCTTTACTGACGTGTAACGAGCTGACGCGTGAATGTCGCAGCTCTACAGAGACACAAATACTCGGAGCGCTCGACTCCTCATTTTAAAGGCGTACAGATTGCTTCAGTTTGATTTGTCACTGTTTTTTTTTCTCTCTAATTTCAAGAACGCATCCGAAGGGGTCAGCCTTTATAAACCAAGTACACTCTTAAAAATCATTGTTCTTTAATGGCACTTTACGGTTCTTTACTGGATTTTGTGGTTCCTCGTAGAACTATTGCATGACAAAGCACCATTACATTCTGGGAAGGGTTCTCTGCATATGAAGTTGGTACTTTATGCTTTGAAAAACTTTCTAATATGGGGGGTGGGTTGGGGGAATGACATCTTTAATGTATGGAGGCTGCCTAGCAGGGCAATAAGAGATTAAGACAACCTCAACTTGACCTGTGTTACTGTATGAATCGAGAGTGCCTTTAATTTAAAGACTTTAAACTTTAAAGTTTAAAGTCATGACGTTTTGGTATTTCACGAAGCTGTTACCATCTGTTTGATTATTTAACATATATGGCGCCTGTTACTGATCTAAATAAATGAATTGTATTTCTGGAATCCTCATGTGGATGGGTCTTTTGGGAACCAAAAATGGTTCCCCTGTGGCATTGCTCTGAAGGACTATTCTGGCACCTTTTCAGAGTGTAGAGGAGAAACCTTCAGACAAGACAGGAAAGGGTTACATTTCACAACCGAGAGCTCCTTTATGTATATTTTAATTTAATTGCTTGCTTGGATTTTCTATTACCATCCATCTGTCCATTTTCCAACCCGCTGAATCTGATTACAGGTCTATTACCAGCATTTCCTAATTAGCTCTGTCAGAAAAAAAATATAAAAGCAAAGACACCAATATATTGGTATTTTAATTTGTGTAGATGTATTGATGCCAGAATATTTTCTTAAAGATTTATTGTTTGGTGTGTGGACATGAAGTAATAATATTTTATTTGCAAGTCCTGTTCATCTGAGTGTTCCATGTTACTGCTAATGTATATTTACACATTATTATGTGCATAATGATCTTGTTTCAGTGATATTAATACTTGAGAGACCGGATGGGCAGGTATTCAAGTTACCTGCATGAAGTTTGGAATTGACATTCATATTGGTAATGATTATGTCATTCAATGTTAGCATTTAAATGAAAAGTGCCTACGGTAATCTATTTAATGTTGTAAGTATTTTTAGCACAACAGCTAGATGCTGCCCTGCTTTGCCAACACCAGGCATTCTGCCTATTAAGTGTAATTTATCTGTCGGCACTCTGTCAAGCAGTCTGCTACATTTGTTATTGGGCTGGAGGTCGGAGTCTCCTGCTTTTCCCTTTACTAGGCAATGAAATTTAATGAGAGGTGATGCCCCTCTGCTTTCAAGTAGGCTCTTTGCTTTGACCAGCCGGTGCTCCTTTCATTCTCCACTGTGAGCTGTCAGGGAAAACAAAAGTACCAGCTGTTGGAGGGTCCGTACAGTCAGGGGCTATAATCACTGGACCCCGGTATGAAGACAATGTTTGGTGCGTCTTTTGTTGTGGATGGCCACTGTAACAGGACAACGGGAGTGGACATATACAGGGCACTACCTCCCCTGGAGCACTAGATGTCAGCCCCCCTGGGTTGTGGCAGTGCCACAGTTTCCCACAAGACATCATGGAAATTGGAGATCTGTAACTCAGCCCTGAGTTGCTGTGAGGGTGCTGCAGAGCTCCATTTTGTAGGGCTTCCATCACACTTGGTAGTGCTTCTAGACTTTGGTAACGAGTCACCTGGAGTACTCCCAGGTGCAGCATAAAAGTCCCCCCAACCCTCCCGCCTTCATTCAGGGAGCCAGAGTCTGGAGAAGGAGGTTGAAGCTCCTCATGGGAGGAGTGGAGGTTGGAGAGAAAGAAGAAAAGAAAGTGCCATGCTTATTGCACTGTGTTTGGTGCGAAAGGAAAAGTGTTTCCCACTGAAATAAAGTCTGATGTGTTGCTGGATTTGTGTCTGGTGTCTGTCTGTGTTGGGTTTGGGGGGCTGGTGCACCCCCTGGTGGCCACACCTTTTTAAAAAAAAAAAAAAAAACACTATGCAGTTGTAAGGGTACTTATCTCCATTCCTGTGGTGCTCATACCTCCCGAGGGTACAACCACAACTCATACCTTTATTTATGAAGGTGTGTGCCGCTGCCATGCTGATCTCATCTTTGAGCTTCCATCCATCCATTATCCAACCCGCTATATACTAACTACAGGGTCACGGGGGTCTGCTGGAGCCAATCCCAGCCAACACAGGGCGCAAGGCAGGAAACAAACCCCGGGTGGGGTGCCAAACCACCGCAGGGTGCGCACACATGCACACACACACACACACACACACACACACACACACTAGGGACAATTTACAATCACCAATCCACCTAACCTGCATGTCTTTGGACTGTGGGAGGAAACCGGAGCGCCCGGAGGAAACCCACGCAGACACGGGGAGAACATGCAAACTCCACGCAGGGAGGACCTGGGAAGCGAACCCGGGTCTCCTAACTATGAGGCAGCAGCGCTACCCACTGCACCACCATGCCGCCCTCTTTGAGCTTCCAATAAAACAAAATGTCATTTTGAATTTGTAAGAGTGTTCTTTATAATTTTAATACATGGATACATACCCCATTTTAATTTTTAGTATTTAATGGATATAGAGATTATGTGAAAGGTATGTCCTATCCCACGCTTAAAGTGCCAGAGTGGTTTTTCAGAGTGTCCGCATAGGAGACTATTTTTTGTTCCCAAAGGATTCATCCATATGACAAATAAATAAATATTTCTTGGACTATTTTTAGATCAATAACAGGCTCCATATGGTAAATGACCTTGAGTAGATGATAATAGATCTGTGAAATACCAGCAAGTTCCTGACTTTAAAAGGACAAGCCAATTTCAGGAGAGACCCCCAAAGAGTAGAACTGTTGGGCTACAGCCAGGGTTTATTGCATGACTTGTTTTTCCTTTTAATTGTTATTTGTCATGTTCATATTGACGTATGTGGGTTTCTTTTTTCTTTAAATTTATTTTAAATGTTCCTCCATTTCTTGTTTTTTCACTACTGCTGGGACCTCCATGAGTCAGAAGGTGTCTGTAGTGGATCTCTGACTGCTGTTGACATTGGTTATTGCAAGTATTGCTTATCTTTTGATTTGTGGATTTCTTCCTCTTCTTTATTGCATCACTAACTTTAGATTCAATATTTGTACTTGTTGGCCTTGGATTGCCATTTAGGCAACTTTTTTTTTTCTGCCCTTCTGTCATTTTCTTCTCTTTGATTTCTTGTTTCAATAAATTCTAAATTTGTAAAGATTCTCACTGAAACATTCACATCCAGCCAGATGATTTCTCTCCCTGTTTTTGTATAGCTTGGGAGATTTTAGGAAACTGTGAATTTTACAAGTCACTTCCTTCTCTGGGCAGGCTGGTGAAGGTTCTCGACCAGTTTGTGAAAATTTTTAGGAAGCCTCACATCCTCATTATTTGTTTCACCAACATACAAAAGTACCAAACAAAGAAACACGTTTTCAAAGAGATGCCTGAACTAATGACATTGCTAAAATCTGAGGATCTCTGTTTTCTGACAGGTCAGTATCAAGGTTGTTATAGTTAACAAAAACTAAAAACTGAAACTATTATTAAAAAAAACATATTTTCGTAAACTGAAATAAAATAATTAACAAAACCGAAATGAAAAACTAAAATTAAAAGAAACTATTAAAGTAGCTGGAAAGACTAACTGAAATAAAATAATATTTTTAGTTTTCGTTTTTCAATGAATATTCGTGCTGTTAGTCTTTAACCCTTGTAACTTTTAACTCTAAAACAGAAAGTCATCCACCACGAGCCGCCTGCATATATTCATCCAGTGAATGGCGGCTGCTGATGGGAGGGCTGGTATTCATACAGCGTTTGCGGTGACGGAGTGAGCTGAGTGGGGGCACGTAAAGTGTGTGAAATATAAAGCGATTTACGTGCCGCCTTTCTTTGCGCTTGTTGTATATCGAGATGTAATTCAAATCGCTGAAATCAGAATGTGCTGGTCATCAAAACATTTGCCATATGGACTGAAAAATCATGAGTGAGTAACGTTTCAGTTTATTTCTCAGGTGACTGCTTTTTGTGGATAGCAATTCACTTGCCACTTCGCACAGGAGAAATCATTTTTACTTTCTCATATGAAGTATAGAGAAAGTATAGTAATCATGAAAAAATTTGACCTTGATGAATATTGACGTTATAGACCTCCCAGAGTCCAAAAATACCATTTTTTTGGAATTGTGTGTGTGTGTAAACACAGTAACTCAAAAACGCAACTAGATGGATGAAATTCGGCATGTGGTTATTACACTACAGTATTAGATCTGTACAGTATTAACTTTTGAGCCAAATCCATCACCCAGAAGCAGTATTATTATTTTTCTTTATTTATTCAGCTGCAGAGTCCGACTTACTCAACTTTACTTTTAAAATAATTGTTCAATATATTATTAATTTGATTTGTTGTTGATGGTTTTTTAATGTACATAATATAAAAATATAATCATTGTCTTGCGGTTTACTCCTCAAATATCCATCCCAATAACAAGAAAGTAGAGGGGAGACCATTCCTGGTTTTTGAAAATAAAACGGCACTGATCGAGAGACTGACTAGGTCATCATACAAGATCACATATTGTTGCTGACTAATCACCTTTGCTTTAAAAACATTGTTTAACAATGAAGTGATACAAAGAAAGGTAGGTAGGCGAAGAGAGTCTGCCAAGTGATGAAAAACTAAACCTACTAATGGGTTTTTATATTTATTCTATATTTATTTCTTTTTTATTTCATATTCACAACTCAAAATACCTGATATTGTGAAAGTGATCCATTAGCAGAGTTATATTTTAAAATATCTGTCTCCCTTTTTTCAATGTTTTTCTCTTTCTCTCAAAACAGATAGTTGACATATCATATTCATTTTGTTCTTAACATCAGCCGTATCATACATATTGCATACCAGGGAGTTTTCCTGCCTTACATCCAAACCTGCTGCAGTAGGCTCCAGGTTTCCTGCGATCCTGCTCTGGATAAACAGGTTTAGATAATGTATATATTGTTCTTAATCTCAGATGCTGTCTCTTGTCATTTTGTGCCCGTCCATACTCCTATTACTTGCTCTTGCTCTGCTCATTATGGGTTAACTGTTCTTATACATTGACTTTTCAAGACTCACTGCCCCTAACCTTGACACTACTTGCTTGTTTTTCTTTGTTTCCCTCAATACAGCTAGGTGGGGTCTGCAGACTGTTTCAAGTCTAAGAGCCCTGTTCTTCCTAAGCCCCCGTAATTTTCATGAGAAAATATTTTTAAAATTGTGTACAATTGTTCATATTCAGTATCTAGTTTTGATTATGCTTGTTTTTATCAGACAAAAACAAAACCAGATAGTAAACCGTGTAGTGTAGTAAGCTTCCACTAACATTCAACTTGTATCCAAAGCTGTTAAGTGTACAGTTCTGTCTGATTGTGACACAAAACTAAACTCCATAGGCATTCCATGCCATAATTACTAAAACTGAAACTAATAGATAAAAACTTAAAATAGAAATGTCTTTGTGAAATAAAAACTAAAATTAAAAATGCGCAATGAAGGAAAACTAAAACTAAACTGAATTTCCAAGTAAGGTCAGAAATAATATGGAAATAAAACCTAATAATATAAAAAGGCAATACTATAATAACCTTAGTCAGTATGAAACAAGGAAAGAATAACTTATTTGTTGGGACTTGAAATCTGCCCTATCAGTCAGTAGGAGGTCCACCATAATAAATGTATAGGTGTCTGTATATCTATCTATCTATGTATGTATGTGTGTGTCTGTCCAGTTCTTAAGCCTCTGTCATTCCAAAAGATGGTGTGTCACAAATATTTTTACTAATAAAATGCATTGCAGTTGTCAGCAGATAGTACATCACAAACATTAACATCATTTTTATGAATCCCATAGAAAATGGCATATTGCAGAGACATGTGCTTTGCATTTGTCATTTCAACAGATGGTGCCACACAAAAATTACCACTGCTTTTGTGAAATCCCATACAAAAGGGGCATTTTACAGAAGCATATGAACTGCATTTGTCATTTTAACAGATGGTGCATCACAAACCTTTCTACTAATAAAATGCATTGCATATGTCATTCCAACAGATAGCACATCACAACCATACAAAATGCCATCTTGCAGAGACATGCATTGCATTTGTCATTCCAACTGAGTGTGCATCACAAACATTTGTAATAATGCATTTTATTCTACAACAGTTTGTGATATGCCATTTTTCAGAATGACAAATGCAATGTGTTTTATTCCTTGATGCGTTGGAAAATACTTTTCAATAAATGGTGCACTTCAAATGTTAATGTTGATGTCTACATTGCTTACTGTCTTAGATGGAGAGCACAACTAGCTTAGATGATAATTCAATATCGTATAGTAAACCAATGCTGCTGAACAAGGTGAGGGGCAATTTTTGTGACTTATGGTCTGTGTCACAATGTTGCCATTGGTGTTTTTCTGTATATCGCACAATAAAGAAAATGGGCAAATTTTAAAAACTGGGAGTGGTCTCCCCTAGACTTTCTCATATACTCAGATATAGGATGGATACTTGAGGAGTAAACTGCAAGACAATGATTATATTTTTATATTATGTACAATAAAGAACCATCAACAACAAATTAATAATATATTGAACAATTATAAAAGTAAAGTTGAATAATTTCAGACTCTGCAGCTTCATGAATTAAAAGGTAAAGTAACATTACCGGTTAATGGAAATAGCCCAAAAGTTGATACAACTCTACGTTTTGTACCTAATACTTGAGTGCAAAATTTGTTTGACCTGAATGAAAGTGTACTCCAGTTATTGTGCTTACTACACACACACACACACACACACAGAGACATAATTAGAAAATAGTATTTTCGGACTCTGGGAGGTCTAAAACATCTTCATCAAAATATCGAAATGCAGTTTTTTGAGGATTCCAATATTTTCTTTTACTTCTTATATGAAAAAGTAAAAAACACAAACTTCAGATGAGAAATGATGGAAGGGTAGAGGAAGGATCTGACACGAGCCATATTCTGGTGGAGGAAAAGTGTTGTTCTGACTTCATCTGTGATTTTCAACACTTAGAGACTTTCTCGGCAATAATGTAAGTCCATGGCCATGGGATAAAAAAAAGAGAGAATGTGGCCCTTTCTCAATATATTTTAACTGAGTCAGAGATCTGATCTAAAGCAGTTCATTTATATGTGTGTTTAGCAGTGGGAAAACTGCAGGCTTATTTGCACTAATGCCACTGGTATGGGTAGTGGGCTTCTGTGTCCCAATGTACAGCCAGGAATGACTGTCATTTAAAATGGAAAATCATCTTGAAAAATGTAAGGCTGTGCTGGTGGGGAAAAAAAAAAATGGAGATTTTTAAACAGACGTCGACCACACATTGAACTTTACGAGCTAATACTAGAGAGTGCTTCGGACAGCAGCCATCATGTACAGTATATCCGGCTGTAGGTATTGTGAATTAATTATTCAATTTTACAAAGGTCCTGAAATCTGTTTTTTGTAATCCAATTTTTATTTTATTCAATACAGAAATAAATCAAACACCTCTATTTTTGAGAAAAAAATAAGTAATATTTAAACACTCCCCACCCAGATTAACCCTGCCAAGTAAAAAATAAATAGGTGGATTTATAGAGATTGTCACTACCCACGAACAGTCTCCATAAGCAAAAAGAGGAAATAGATTAAAAATGAAAAATTCAGGTATCTATCTATCTAATATAGAAAGATTTCTAAAAGGTAGAGCAGAGAAAGTCGGGAAATTCCAGCGAGATGCTAATATTATTTTTGTAGCAATTGTTTCTAAGAGAATAACCTCTGCTGGATAACAGTAAGAGGATGAGAACAGAGGTCTAATAGAAGCAATATTAGAGAAATCAGAGGAATATTAGTAGAAAGAATGGAAGACGGGAAGTTGGAAATAGCAGACCAGAAAGCATGACCTAGTGGGCAATTCCTGAACATGTGTAAAAATGTGCCAGAAGCTTTCATTGTACAAAACTGACAGTAAGGATCCACAGTCAGACAAATAGCATAGTGGTTATAGGGGGTAAAATTATAAAAATAAAGTTTAAACTATTTGAAGTGAGTATGCTGATAGCTTGGATTCTTAGCAGAAAAAGTAATATTTAAAAAAGAAAATGATGTTCCTGAGATAGAGGGGACACAGGAAAGGTTTTGTTGCCAGACTGAAATTATAGGCAAGGGCCTGTAGGATGCCTTCCAGAAGGTTATTATTCCAAAGAATTACGTACAGACGGCCACTGGCTTCATGGCGAAAAGGATGTTACAGAATGGGTGGGAAGGAAATGGAGAAGATGGCCGTACTCCAGTCACCTTAAGAACGGTTCTGAGTAAATATGACACCAGTTTTAGAAACCAATAAATATTTTGAGTTATGAAAATGATTTTGTGATGTTTCCTATGCAACTGTATATGGATTTGGTCGTGGTCCTTTTATGATTCCTATTGTTGGGGACATGGCTGCCTGTGGCTGGAGATGTGTCATCAGAGGTTACAGCATCTGACATCAGTGACCCAGTGGGTTAAAAGGTCAGCAGTGATCACTTTTTCTTCATCTGAGGTTTTGGATAATTCAGCCTTTTTGTGTTCAAAATTCTTTCTAGTTGTCTTATTGGTTACTTTTACTTTTCTACGTTTTGGCCTTGAGGACAGTATTTTTTTGACCTCCCCCACTTTTGAGTCAAGCTTTGTTTTCTTGTGTCTCTTCTTCTTCATCTTGTCCTACCCCTTTAAAATTGATTTCTTCCCAACTCCAGCATCTTTTCTTTATTATTCTTACTTTTACAACAGCAATCTAAAGAGAGAATGGAATAAAGAAGGAAAGAATGTATACAAGTGTCATGGTTGCCTGTCATTCCATGTCTTGTCCATTCCCATTGTATTCCCGTTGACTATTCATTTGGATTCCTTGTAATTTGTCTCACATTCTATTATCCATATTACTAACCGAGAATGCTAAACCGGATGATGGACGCAGGCACATCCGGCCATGGGCCGTAGCTGCAAAAAGACGTACTGCGCCGGCGCAACAAACAGTCCGCGAGAGTCGGCTGAGGACCCGAGAAAGGCGGACAAAAGAGGGCGAGAGAGGCGGATGAGGGTCCGCAAGAGACGCAGGCGCAAAAAGAGTCCGAGAGTCCGACAAGAGCACAGAAAACAGGAGTGAGCACATACAGAAAGGAGTCACAAAAATGAGGCTCAACAAGCACCAAAATAAGGAAAAGGCACATAAAAGAGTACTCAAACGAGGGGAAAGAGTACTCAAACGAGGGGAAAGCACGAAACACATTGCACACGAAACTAAACACACCAAAAAAAAAAGAACAGACAAGCGCACAATAGCAAGGCACGACCATACCCCCCCACCCCCCCCACCCCCCCACCCTACAGGCACGGGACGGGACGGGACACACACCAAGAGGGGGATTCAACAAGCCCATGGAAGACCAAAAAAAAGAACACAAAACCACCCCACAGACCCTACAAGCAAGGGACGGGACACACACCAAGAGGGGGATTCAACAAGCCCATGGAAGACCAAAAAAAAGAACACAAAACCACCCCACAGACCCTACAAGCAAGGGACGGGACACACACAAAGAGGGGGATTCAAACAAGACACAGGAACACAAAAAGAAACAAAACGCTCGCGCAACAACGATCCCCCCCACACATCCATAAGAAAAAATGTCTCGACTCCAAAAACGCAAAGCTCAACTAAAGCTTCTAACTAACGATGTACCTAAAAGTAAAAACTTTATGAACTGCATTAGATCCTACAATAGTTCATTTGCTTTTGCATATACCGGAGTAAATATCAGGCCACCAAAAGGCAATGGACCATACTGCTTTCGCATATGTGCACAAATACTGCATCGCATTGGAACAGTGCACCCTGAAACAAATCAACAACGCAAATATGCACAAATCTACATCCTAGATCCACATTACGCAATCTATCAATCAAAGTGTTGCATCGCAACAGGCACGGATTCAAAACGAAACACCTCCCATCTCAGACATACGTTAATGGCAGCGAAGGCTACAACGGGCTTCTCACACAGCACAGGCAAATCGATTACAGCTCCAAAACAACACGTCCCAAATACTACACATGCAACAACGCGCCTCTCAAACGGCACAAGGAAAACATACACCAGGAAAATTCATTCGGATTAATGAATGTCATTTGCAATCATTGTCATTCAGTTCACTTCCCTGAAGAAACAACTGGCAATACAAGTTATACATTTACACGTTGTTGTCAAAAGGGTCAAATTAGACTGCCTTCTTTACATTCATATACTGAATATCTACAGAAGCTTATAACTGACGATGTACCTGAAAGTTAAATCTTTATCAACTGCATTAGATCCTACAAATCGGTATCCACTATGAACATTAACGGTGGCACTGCACGTGACATCCGTCTTGAAAAAATGTTGTTTATTGATGAATGTTCAATGACATGAAGTCACTTACTCAACACCATTCATAAACTTCTACAAACGTTTATGAATAATAATATTAGATTTGGAGGAAAGGTACTTTTATGAGGAGGAGATTTTAGACAGTGATTAGCTATTCTTCCAGATGCCATGCACTCAGCTATTGTTCAGTGCACCTTAAAATACGCAGACAATTGGCATTACTTTCAAAAGATACAGTTAGTAAAAAAGATACGATGTCCAGAACCAGATCATAACAATTGCTTATTACAACTGAGAGATGGTACACTCACCAATACAGATGGACTTCAGCCACATATTATTACAATTCCTCAAGCCTTTATCTGCGACGACTTAGTTACAGAGACATTTGGAACAGCAATCTCATTAGACCAAATGCCCCTTTTAACACAACGCACTATATTATGTCCAAAAAATATTAATGTGGAAAACATAAATACCCAAGTCATTCCATTACTTCCTGGAGAGACACAACTCTTTCTAAGCTCTGACAAACTTGACTCTGATCACAACAATAACCATCTTAAATGACCTTACAAGTTCTGAGCTGGAATTACCTTTTACACTTAAACGGCGTGTACAAAGAAATTTTCAAATAAACCTTTACACTGTGCCACACACTTTATTGTTTGATTTCTATTTGCATCATCTACACCGTCACACTATTCTATATCTCATTCATACATCACGCTCTTTGTCATTCCCAACACCAGGGGTTGGCGAGCGAAGCCCACCCCACAGACCCTACAAGCAACGGACGGGACACACACAAAGAGGGGGATTCAAACAAGACACAGGAACACAAAAAGAAAGAAGACGCTCGCGCAACAACAATCCTCACCCCCCCCCCCCCCCCCCCACACACACACACATCCATAAGAAGTGACACCCAAAGCCACATATTCTAAAGTGAACGTCAACACCTTCACACTAGACAGCATAGGTGGATCTCCTTACAATAAAGCACTATTAACCGTTCAACTGCAGAAAAGGAAACATATTAACAGTGACTGCGATCCTCCGGAGTGGCAGCAAATCTGTTAATAAATGGTCGTACATGTCACTCAATATTCAAAATACTGGTCCCAATCACAGAGACATCAGTATCCACTATGAACATTCACAGTAGCAATGCCCGAGACATCCGTCTTGCAAAACTGATAATTATTGATGAATGTACAATGGCATCCAGTCACTTACTCAACACCATTGATAAACTTCTACAAACGTTGATGAATAATAATATTCCCTTTGGAGGAAAAGTTCTTTTATTAGGAGGAGATTTTAGACAATGCTTAGCTATTGTTCCACATGCCATGCGCTCAGCTATTGTTCAGTCCACCTTAAAATACGCAGACAATTGGCATTGCTTTAAAACAATACAGTTGGTACAAAACATGCGATGTCCAGATCCAGAATATAACAGTTGGCTAATACAACTGGGAAATGGTACACTCACAAATACAGATGGACTTCACCCAGATATTATTTCCATTCCACAATCCTTTATCTCAGACGACTTAGTAAAAGAGATATTTGGAACAGCAATCACATTAGACCAAATACCCCTGTTAACACAACGCACTATATTATGTCCAAAAAATATTAATGTTAATCACATTAATAACCAAGTCATTTCATTACTTCCTGGAGAGACACAGATCTTTCTAAGCTCAGACAAAGTTGACTCTGATGACGACAATGAACATATAAATTTCCCCTTAGAATATTTGAACACTATTAACCCTGCCGGATTACCACAACACGACCTTGCCCTTAAAAACGGAACAATAATCATGCTATTAAGAAACCTTAACACAAAACAGGGTTTATGCAATGGCACACGGTTAGTCGTCAACACCATGACACGCAATGTTATTCAAGCGACAGTTCTTACAGGATCACATGCTAACAATACTGTTCTCATTCCTAGAATTGACCTTACAAGTTCTGAGCTAGAATTACCTTTTACATTGAAATGCCGACAGTTCCCCATTAAACCTGCATTTGCCATGACCATCAACAAATCACAAGGACAAACCATGGACAAGGTTGGCATCTACCTCTCTGAACCCGTTTTTGGACATGGACAACTTTATGTTGCCTTCTCACGTGTTCGCCGTTCATCTGACGTTAAAGTTAAAATTATAAATAATCCATGCCAAGGAAGACTCATTCAAGGACAAGACACCATCTTTACTACTAATGTTGTATACAAAGAAATATTCCAATAAAACATTAATATATGACAAACACTCTATTTGTTATTTCTATGGGCATCATCCAAAGCTGCACACTATTCTATATCTAATTCATACATCTGACTCTTTCTCATGTCCCAACGCCAGGGGTTGGCGAGCGAAGCGAGCAGGGGGCGGAGCCCCCTAGTCATGTACTCTGTTCCATCTTGTTGTGAACTGTATCCTTCATAGTTTTTATGAAATGGTTGTGACGTTTTTGCTCTTTAAACAGTGCTTTATAATAAATAAAGATTGGCAGCTCATCATTTCTGGAAGCTCAATGAGCAATGAAAGTTACTGATTGTCTCTGCAGTCCTTTGTCACCAGAACAAGATGGCTGTAGTAGGGTCATTGCTTACTCTAGCAGTGATCTTGCTTCTAATTGTATGACAGTGGCAACAGAATTTCGGGACTTGTTTATACTTCTCTGAACTAACTTTAGATGTCTCAAATGAATTTGTGTGCCCACTCATCCTAATGTCCACACTGAATACTGGCTGGTTAAACTGAGTCCAGCCATTTGCAGTGAGCTCTTGTAATTCACACACCTTAATGTTGTTATCTGTCTTCTGCCTACAGTTCCTGTTCTCTAGCAGTCATATCAACTTCTGCTACTCCGATCACATGCTGAGTCCTTCTCATATCTTCAGATGGGTATTTACAGCTCAAAGATGGAAGAGAAGTCTGGTGCAGCTTCTTGTAGGAGAAGAAGACCCGATGAAGATGTTGCTGCTCTGTCTGGTGAGAACAATTCAGAAATATCATTTTAACATTTTGAAAATACCATTTCTTAATATTCTCCTAAAATATCGTAGTAGGCTATATCACCCTGTGTGAATTCCTTACCAGAGACATCGAACCATTAGAGGAACGAAACCGCATGAAGTGTGTCTCTGTCTTAAAGAGACAGAATTGACACTCCGTGCAGCAGATGAACACTGAACAGATAGCAGGTGACTCCGTAGTGGTTGGGAAGAGTTGCTTAGATTCCCACACATTTATTTTATTTCAGGGACCTCAGGTACGCACCCAACCTTGACTCGGTTTGCTCACCCACAAACAGAGACACAATAAAGTGGTGCAAAAGGAACAGATGATGTATTACCTAAATGAAGAAAGCTAAAAGCAATCAGTAAACAACACAAATGCAAAACCCCACACAAATTCCACTGGTGGTGATAATTATTTAACAAACACTAAACAAATGAAACGCCAAGCACTACATGATAAACAATTAACTCTTATGACAGCAGATGCATGTGATGACAGTGAGTAGCATGAACAGCTCCCTGAATGAAGTGTATAGTTTTGTCCTACCAGGTTCCAGTAGTTGTGTGAAGGTTTGGAAAAATTGCCAGGGCTTCCCAACAACCCCCATGCCTGTCTGAATCTGCCCAATGGTGTAATACTACCAATGCAGCTGGGATTTGTAGGCCGTTTAGGTAGTGATGTTACAATTTTCTTCCAATGACAGGAAGGAATAAATGAAAATATGTGACGTGTGATTTGTGAGATGCTACACTATTAAAAAGCCACAAGAATGAGGGACAATCTGTAGAACCTGTGATCAAGGGTCTTGACATTAAAAGATCTCTTGAAGCTCATATTGCTTTTTGTGTAAGCGTCTAAATGCAAAATAATAAAACTAGGTGACATGATGAGAGCAGCTTCACTGATTTGTTTCTTTTATTGTGAATCTCTTCTTGTGTTCCAGCGTTGGTGTGTATGAACATAAGCAGGCCATATAAAAGAATGTAGATCTGTCTGTGATTAGTTTATGGTAAATTTTGACTGTTTGCATTTGCTGATGTGGATGTGGTATTTAAAGATTAACCACCATTTCTCTCTATATAAAATCCAACGTCTGTCTATCTTTGTCTGTCCGCTTTTCACGATAGAAATACCTAACGGATTTAGATCAGGTTTTTTTTTTTCTATAATTTGCTTGAACATTCCAGTTGATTTTGTGATTTCTCTCAACGCAATAAGCATCATAGTTTGCTTGCGGTATTGATTTTATTTGCGTGAATCTGAGAGAGACGGGGCGGGGCCCTCCTCACTCACTAACGCACCAGCCTCGGGGCATATCTTACATCCATTTAGCTAGCGAATGAGGGAACTACTTAATGGATTGAGATTGGGCTTTTTTCTAGAATTTGCTTGAACATATCAGTTGATTTTGCGACTTTTCTCATCACGCTAAGAATCATAGTTTGCTTGCATACATAGTTTGCTGAGTAGTTTTGGGAAATGGGATGGTGAGATTGACAGACAGACAGGGTGAGAAGTGCAGACATCTGGGTGAGGCTTGGAATAAAGTCGCTGACCCTCCACATCCAGAGGAGTCAATCGAGGTGGTGCGGGCATCTGATATGGGTGCCTCGCTATGGAGGTTTTGCGGGCATCACCAGCTGGGAGGGGACCCCTGGGAAGACCCAGGGCTCGCTGGTAGGATTATATCTCCTAGATGGCCTGGAAACCCCTTGGGACCCCACCGTATGAATTGGCAAGTGTGGCTGGGAAAAAAAGACACTTGGGCCTTACCGCAAAGACTGTTGCCCCTGTGACCCAGCTTGGAGAATGAATGAATTAATGGTTTTGGGCAGTTGTCGAAGTGGGTTGATACATTACTTCCCAAAGGGGGTCTTTTTGTTGTTGGCATTGGGTCAGTTTCATTGTTCACCCAATTCGCTACACAGGCTGTGTTGTCATTATTGGTGTGCTTTGACTCTGCTTACTTTGTTCTTTCTGTGTCTTTCCCTGCTCCCTCTTGTGTGTGTTTTGTATTCTCCATGATCCCTTACCATATACGGTGAATATTATTTTGGCAGTTATTATGGGCTGTGATTACTTAAGTGAGCTTTTTAAGAAGCCTTCTGACCACTAAGATGGTGGATGTGATGTTAGCAAGTGTAGCTGCCGTAAGTGGCATATTAAACTTTTTAAAAAGTAGTTTGGAACGCTTGGCTTTACAATTATAGTTTTGTGTCAGAGGATTTTTGTACTAAAAGTAACCAGCAGGCCACAAAAGTATTTTATATTTAAAGAGACCAGGATGTAGATTGTTTCTCAGGAAAAACTTACAGTATTAAAAGTCATCAAGAATATCAGAAAGTTAAAGCTAAATATGGCCAGTCATGTACTCTTGTGGAATGCTGCCACCTCTACATAAAACCAGAATGTTTGACAGTTGAGTTTAAACCCTTTAGGATTGTATAGACACAATATGGAGGTGCCTGCAACGATCTTCAGCAGCTAAATTTGCTTCTCTATCAGTGTAGGAAGAAATTCTAAGCATCATTCTACAATGAGAAGGTTTTATTTACAGGGATAAAATACTCAAAACAGATGAGTGTCACTAAAAATACACTAAATTCACAGCAATTAGGATACTCTGAGATATTGTATAAGCCCCAAAAGTATGCCCAGTGCCCATTTATTAACACATTCTTGTGCCAAGCTTGCTACTGCAGTTTAACAAAGGTATCTTTCTTATTAAAAAATCTGTGACAATCAAAGTGGCCCAATGCAATTTAACACTTTCCCAGTGGCCTTTAAATATAACTGTTAATTCCATTCATTAGATATGGGAGTTGGACCCATGCACTCATAGGCAGGGCAAATTCAACTGCTATTTAACAATGCGGTAAAGCTGTGAAAATAAAGGAGGCCAAACATGATCTAACCTTTTTGTACCTTTTTATAGGTGAATTATTAACCTATTCATTCCACACTGAGGCACCCTCCATTAACAGAGCTGCTGCCTTGGCTTACTTTCATTTTCTTCAAGGCTTAATACAGTGTAGCTGTTCCAGTGTGGTGCTCAGATGTCACCCGCTGCACTCAAGTCGCAGTCCAGGCGATTCATCATGTAGTGGGTGCGGCAACGTGTTGTCAGTGCCAACTCCCAATCTCCAACTCCTCAATATAGCCAGCAGGCACATGGTGTCAACAGTTTAAAGATAAGGCATGAGAAGTTCATGATATGTAGTGAGAAGTCAAGCAAAATGACCCCTTTTATTGGCTAACTAAAAAGATTACAATATGCAAGCTTTCCCGGGGACTTCCTCAGGCAAGACGTGATATGAGAATTGATATGAACTGTTTATTAACTAGAGATTAGGCTTCCAGAGTCCTGCTTAGTAGATTCTTCGGGGTCTTAGGGATTTGTTTTCTGCTCATATGTCATCTTTAAGGAGCAAAACGAGTTTATGAATTTTCTGCACCTGTCTGTAATGCCTTACCATTCATTAATCCAGTAGAAAGACAGATTGTGTGTTGATTTTATACATTCCTGCCCTTATTTTATGTTATTTTTTAATGTGCACATGGAGAACTTGATCATGGAAAATATTTATCTCAATGGTAAAGATAAGTATTTGTGTGGAAATATTGTGTTTTCACTGCTGGCGCAAAAAGGTGGTAACTGTACAGTAAATTTTGGCCTACTTAATCGTGTGCTCTCCAAAGCTGGAGGTGTCAGATAGAAACACTCAAACAACATCATAAATAAGTCTGTGTGATGTGCTGAACTGCGTGGCTTTACTTTATTGGGACCAAAAGGTGAACATAGTGGTCATGTTTGAAGGTTACCATTTTAAACATTTCAGCCTTTTCTGCATGAAAAAAATGAGTCAGTTTCTACATTTGATGTTTCCACCTCTTTCTGCCACTTGTTCCTAATCAAGGGTTGCATTTGATCATGGAACTACTTGTTACATTTAATATTTACAATGTGAAATTATATACACAGTACTGTGCAAAAGTTTTAGGCAGGTGTGAAAAAATGCTGTAAACGAAGAATGATGAAAATAAATGATTAACACTTCCATTTTTGAAAGCAATCAATAAAATACAGTGAATAAACAAAAGAGAAATCTAAATCAAATCAATATTTGGTGTGACCACCCTTTGCCTTCAAAACAGCATCAGTTCTTCTAGGTACACTTGCACAGTTTTTGAAGGAACTCGGCTGGTAGGTTGTTCCAAACATCTTGGAGAACTAACCACAGATCTTCTGTGGATGTAGGCTTCCTCACATCCTTCTGTCTCTTCATGTAATCCCAGACACACTCAATGATGTTGAGATCAGGGCTCTGTGGGGGCCATACCATCACTTCCAGGACTTCTTGTTCTTCTTTACGCTGAAGATAGTTCTTAATGACTTTGGCTGTATGTTTGGGGTCGTTGTCCTGCTACAGAATAAATTTGGGGCCAATCCCACGCCTCCTTGATGGTATTGCATGATGGATAAGTATCTGCCTGTATTTCTCAGCATTGAGAACACCATTAATCCTGACCAAATCTCCAACTCCATTTGCAGAAATGCAGCCCCAAACGTTCAAGGAACCTCCACCATGCTTCACTGTTGCCTGCAGACACTCATTATTGTACCGCTCTCCAGCCCTTCGACGAACAAACTGCCTTCTGCTACAGCCAAATATTTCAAATTTTGACTCATCAGTCCAGAGCACCTGCTGCCATTTTTCTGCACCCCAGTTCCTATGTTTTCATGCATACTTGAGTCGCTTGGCCTTGTTTCCATGTCGGAGGTATGGCTTTTTAGCTGCAACTCTTCCATGAAGACCACTTCTGGCCAGACTTCTCCGGACAGTAGATGGGTGTACCTGGGTCCCACTGGTTTCTGCCAGTTCTGAGCTGATGGCACTGCTGGACATCTTCTGATTTCGAAGGGTAATAAGCTTGATGTGTCTTTCATCTGCTGCACTAAGTTTCCTTGGCCGACCACTGCGTCTACGATCCTCAACGTTGCCCGTTTCTTTGTGCTTCTTCAAAAGAGCTTGAACAGCACATCTTGAAACCCCAGTCTGCTTTGAAATCTTTGTCTGAGAGAGACCTTGCTGATGCAGTATAACTACCTTGTGTCTTTTTGCTGTGCTCAATCTTGCCATGACATGAAACTGTCTTCCACTACCTCACCTTGGTAGCAGAGTTTGGCTGTTCCTCACCCAGTTTTAAGCCTCCTACACAGCTGTTTCTGTTTTAGTTTATGACTGTGTTTCAACCTACGTGTGACATTGATGATCATTAGCACCTGTTTGGTAGAATTGGTTGATCAGACACCTGACTAGAATCCTACAAAATCCCTGACTTTGTGCAAGTGTACCTATAAGAATTGATGCTGGTTTGAAGGCAAAAGGTAGTAACACCAAATATTGATTTGATTTAGATTTTTCTTTTGTTCGCTCACTTTGCATTTTGTAAATTGATAACAATAAACAATCATTATTTATATTTCTGAAAGCATTCTTTGTTTACAGCATTTTTTTCACACCTGCCTAAAACTTTTGCACAGTACTAATATATAATATTGTGAGGAACGGCCGGCAGTTAAGTCCGGCCGGGACGTCCCTGAAAAAGAAGAATGGAGGAAGGCAGCCTTTTCAGGGCACTGCATCACCCGGGACGCTAGGTGGCAGCTCCCCTGGACTGCAACGGTTCCCCAGATTCCCTCAAAGCATCCTGGGACATGGAGTCACTTTTCTTCAGCCCTGCTGGGTGCCGTGGGTGCTGCCAGGGGGAGCTCACAAAGAACCTGGGGACTCCTACTGTTACGACAACTCGGAAGTACTTCGGAGTCATGAGGATGTAAGCCCAGAGTACTTCCGGGCTACTTGAGGATTGATGATGTGGCGTTTAACCCGGTAGGAATACTTCCGGGTCATGGACTATTTAAAGGACTGCTGAAGACCCAGCAAGAGAGCCGGAGTTGGGTGGTAGAGTGACAGAACTGCTGGGAGGAGTGGAAGATTATGGTTATTGATTATTGTTTATTATTATTGTTATTGGAGAATTGTGGCAAGTGTGGTGCTTTGTGCACTGTAATTGAAGAAAAATATTAAAATTCTTCTTGGTGCTTTTTACAAATGTGTCTTGGACGTCTGTCTGGTGGGTTTTACGGGGCTACAGTGCCTCTAGCATCCACAATATATATATATATATATATATGAGAGAGATATAGAACTCAGAAAATCAAAGGATGGATGGTTAAAGTGACAAAAGTGCAATATTGTCATTGAGGACAGTGTTCACTGTTAGCAGGTTATGTTTGACTAATCTGCTCAAATGTCAGAAGAAAGATTTCACGTCCTTCAAAGTTGTAGTCTGATGTTGGAATATCTGAAGTGGAATGACTGACCCACTGACCGGTACGCATGAAAAGGATACAGCTTGGGGTTGTTGGTCATGCAAAAGCAATTCATTTTCCTAGAAAACCTCTGGCAGCCTGTAACCTGTGATGTTATGATTACCCTTCTGTTTCTCAGATTTTTCTTGAGATAAATACATATTTTGTGGGATGTATTTTTTATTTTTTTGATAACCAAAGCTGAGAGAATTGTCGTGTGAGGATATGATGATTTTTGAAAGCATAGTTTGAAAGGTTTCTTAACCTTGTCATTTGACTCATGGCGGAAATTAATGAATAAAAAAAAAAAAGAATGCAACTTCTTTACCTTGCGTTGAACAACATAAATAAAAATATTTTTCAAATTAGCTACACCATTAACAATGCATTTTTCTAAATAAGTTTACAAATAGGTTAACATGCCCAGGTTCCCATTTAACAGTTCAATTAATCAAAACAAATGATACATTCTTTAAAAACAAATATACACACACACACACACACAGTATGTGTACATTTTATGGGTGAATAATTCAGAGGACCGTTCAGTTTCAAATGTCTTACTCTATGTGATTAACTTTGTGCTGAATGCACTAGTACTTGTATCACACTTTTGATATCTTCCAGTGTTCTTGCATTTCTCAGTGGTCAAACAAACATGGCTTTCACACTACCAGTCAATTTAATATTTATTGAAAGCTTAAAAATAGTATGACAAGAAGGAATTCATCCTCACCAAGACAAACTTAATACAAAGTTCTCTTTGAACCTCAGTTGCAGATTTAGATTCAATGTGTGCCATAATGCAGGACCAACTAGTTGTCTGTGACCACTAAAACGTGATTTTGCATCAAACACTGCCACGGCACTATATGTACCCTCACTGTATTAGCTCGCCCCTCACAAACCCGAGAAAATCGTTGTGTCCTTGAGCCGCACCTGCTATTTTCATTTCGACATTTCAATCCATCCCCGCTGTTTCTTCACCTCACAAGTTCGTTTGTCTCCTCTCTCCTGTTTTCTTACATGTGTCTTTGTTGTTCTCAATTTGATTGTTTCACTGGTTGTGAGATGGAAGGCATTTTATATTTTAGTGCTACAGAAATGAAGGCTCTTGGCAAGGCATTAATGTCCACAAACCGTACACTAAATAATGAGTGATTTATCACTCAAATACAGAATTCACGCTTGGGCAAACTTGATTAATTTTACCACACAATTATGTGGCAACCCATCACAGACATGTCCATGACCCAATCTGGGTCAGGAGTCGTAGTGTAAGGAACACTTGTTCTAGACTGCATAGAAGTTAATCTATACATATAAAGGAGAGTTGGGATCCGTGTGACTGTGTTTGTGGAGGGACGGAGAGTTAAGGCGGGTGTTGGAGTCATGTGATCATCTTCCCTCCCATTCACCTCATTTCATTCACTTCATTTCGCTCCGAGCTGAGCTCCGCAGCTGACGCGGTCTTGCCGTCCTTTCTCCTTTACTGATCTACTGTTTAGTAGACGCGGAACGTACTGAATAGTATTTTTTCCTTTAGTTTCTTAGTGTTTAGTAGACGCGGTGTGCCGGTGTTCCCGGCGGTGTTGCAGTTTACTGTTACTTTCTACTTCGTTTTTGTACTTTAGTGTTTTATAATAAATAATACTAAACAATAATAATAAACAAGTGTGCACCAGCATCCCCTCACCTCCTATAATAAAGCAGTTATAATAAAGAAGTTTAGTAGACTTTTACTTTATCTCATTTAGTGCTCTTCCCCGCGGTGTTGCCGTTTTTTAGTGTTAGTGTCTACTTAGTGTTTGTGTTTAGTGTTATGGAAGGAGTGATGTTACCACTGTCAGATTTTGCAGTGAATGAGTTGGTAAATAATGATTATTTATCAACAGATCACATGAGCAAATTCAACGAAATTTTAGCTGCGTATACAATTTTCCAACCTCAAGAGGTTTTGCTAATGTGAACTCCTGACATACCTATAATGTCCATTCCACAAAATGCAAAACATATTCAAATATTAACTTCTGCAGCGACTGAACGAGTGACTCACTGGGTGTGTACCTATTATGATGGTGCTGTAATTCATGTCAATGACAGTTTAAACACTGATAAAAAATTCAACCTCACCGAAGAGCAGCTTCATTTCCTTCATGCTTTGTTTCCTTACAAACCTCCCATAGTTTATGAAGACGCACAGCAATAATTAAATCATACAGATTCTGGTGTATTCTCAATTGCATTTGCTGTGTGTATTTCTTCAATTAGTGACCCAAGTGATCAAGTTTTTACTACTTCTTCAATGCAAAATCACTTACAAATAATTTTTGTTACTTGACAATTGCTTCCATTCCCTGTCGAAAGTAGCCGACGGGCGACACCAGTTACAAGTATTCAGTGCGTTCAAAGACCTGTACGAAGTACGGCCACTAACACAGTCACTCATAAAAGGGGAGATGACTCGGTGCAGGAAATGGGTATTGAAACTACCTTGGAAGACATGCAATCAACGAGGCGATTAAACGGATCTCAAGAGACGTCTTCTAGGTTGGGAAAAAAAGCGCTTGGCTGCCAAAACTATATAATACATACATACATACATATATACTAATAAAAGGAAAAACCCTCACTCATCACTATCTCTCCAACTTCCCGTGTAGGTAGAAGGCTGAAATTTGGCAGGCTCATTCCTTACAGCTTACTTACAAAAGTTAAGCAGGTTTCATTTCGAAATTCTACACGTAACGGTCGACAACGTCCACCATGTTAAACTTTCTTATTTATGGCCCCATCTTCACGAAATTTGGTAGGCGGCTTCCCTGCGCTAACCGAAACCGATGTACATACTTATTTCAGTGGTATGACACCACTGTCGGCCGCCATATTGAACTTTCCAATGGTCTTTGTTACTTAATGGGCCCATCTTCAAGAAATTTGGTACGTGGGTTCCCAACGCTAACTGAATCCTACTTACGTACATATATACATCCATAGCCTGCAGCTCAGTCCACACTCTGAATCCTCCAGACACTCCTGAGTGTAATCTAATTTTGAAGGTTGGGGCACCAATAATGTTACTGAGAAACTTACAGCCACCTAAACTTTGTAATAGCACAAGACTTCAGGTCACATGCCTGCAAAAGAACCTAATTGAGGCAACTATTTTTACTGGCGGTGGCTCAGGGGAGAGAGTTTTTATTCCTCGCATCCCCGTTATACCCTCTGATCTCCCAATTCAATTCGAACGCCTCCAATTTCCACTAAGGCTCTGCTTCGCAATGACAATTAATAAGTCTCAGGGACAAACCCTACAAAAGGTTGGCATTGATTTGAGGCAAGATTGCTTTTCACATGGCCAACTATACGCTGCATGCTCAAGAGTAAGCTCAGCGCACAGCTTGGTCATATTACAACCGGAGGGGCGAAATGACAACGTGGTATACAAAGAGATCCTTAACAAATAATTATTGGTACATTTTCCCTCAGTTTATTATTTAAAATTCTAAAGCAGTACTTCACCGCTGCGAAGTGCGGGTATTTTGCTAGTCTATATAAATAAAAGCCAAATACCACTGACTCATTCATCACAAATCTCCCGAACCATGAGGACTTAGGACTTGAAATTTGGAATGTAGGTTACCCTTGGCCCATAGGTGCTTGCTAAGAAACGGTTTTAGAAATTTCGTGGTCCAAGTGCGTTCTGTCTGTATGTCTGTCCGCTTTTCACGAGAGAATTACTTAATGGATTTAGATCTGGTTGTTTTCTATAATTTGCTTGAACTTTCCGGTTGATTTTGCGACTTCTCTCATCGGGCGAAGTACCATAGTTCACTTGCGGTAACAATGTAATTATGCAAATCCAACAGAGTGGCTGTGGGCCAAGAGCAGGGAGGCAGGGCCAGCCTCTGTTCGAGTCTCTCTACCTGTTGCCATGTGTTGGAGTGCACCTTGCCTCCGCGTAGCTAGCAATACCTGTTTGTTCAACAGACATTATCATTTACAGATGGTTAAGGAGTAACATTTGACGTTTTTGAGAGAGAGATCGGAGCTCCATGCGTTTTAGAGGATAGCTGCTGATTGCCAGAGATATCATGGCCATGTGCTTTTCTCCCCATGCGGGGAAAGCTTTCCTGTCAGAGCTGAACATGATCAGATACAGTGCCAACATCTATTGATTTTTAAAGTTTGTCCCGTTTCATTACTATGTGGGCGAAGCCACAGGGTACAGCTAGTAAAAAATAAAACTAGTTAGTGTGAGGACTTTTTTTTTTTTTTTTTGGCTATGTGTCTTTAGACTTCAACTGTGGATTTTTGATTTGGCTTTGATTATGAGTTCTAATGGCTTGTCTTTGTTCTCTGGCTCCTACTTGTGTTTTGATGAAGTTTCTACTTTTTATACCAGGGGTAGGCAACGTCGGTCCTGGAGTGCCACAGTATGTGCAGGTTTTTGTTCCAACCCAGTTCCTTAACGAGAACTCAATTATTGCTGATGAAGCACATATTGCTTAAGTGACATTTTAATGCTTCATTTTAGTGGTCTCGCTTGTTAAGGTTCTCCAACCTTAATTGCTTATTTCAATCTTAAACTGCTGCATTCAGTGTTTTAATTGCTCCTTATTAGCAATAAGATGTAAAAGACAAAGCAGCCAGCAGCTCTCCAGCTAGCTTTTTTTCCAATTACATCTGTGTGTGTTCATCATGCACGGTTTGATTTAATAAAACACTTAATAGAAAAATGTGACAGACTGAAAATGATCTGTTTTAGGCTTCAAATCATTTGGATGATATCCTTGGAAAGGAAAAAAATCTACGATATAAAAGTCTTACATTGCACAGACTAACAAGCCATAAAATTAAATAAGGTCTGAGATTGGCAATGATTGGTTTCTAATTAAGCAATTGGGTTGAATGAAAACCAGTAGCCACTGCGGCTCACCAGGACCGACATTGACTACCCCTGTTTTACATCTTATTGCTAATAAGGAGCAATTAAAACACTGAATGCAGCAGTTTAAGATTGAAATAAGAAATTAAGGTTGGAGAACCTTAACAAGCGAGACCACTAAAATGAAGCATTAAAATGTCACTTAAGCAATATGTGCTTCATCAGCAATAATTGAGTTCTCGTTAAGGAACTGGGTTGGAACAAAAACCTGCACATACTGCGGCACTCCAGGACCGACGTTGCCTACCCCTGGATTATACCTTCCATTGACTAATAGTTTTTTTTCCTCTTTTTTTTTTTTTTTTTTTTTTAAATATGTTCAACCTAAGTTAAGTGTCTATAACAACTAGATTTTTCAGGACTCAATTCTACTGAGTGGGACAAAAGTAAACTAATAAAAACTAATGGGAAATTTGTCAATGTTCTTGGGTTTTGTATCCAGGTAGCCCAAGAAAAACATTTTTTAAAAGATAAATTTTGAGAAATTCTCAAAAAGTGAACGAAAAAAGGAATTAAAGTAAGCAAGCAGGATAGAATGTGGCAGACATTACAGGAGAAGGTTAGGACCTTTACATAGTCTTGGATGAATGGTCTCTTTGGAGATTCAGATGTCAGGGGATGGTCTGATAGGACCATAGCACCATCTACTTTTTTATGCCTCAGTCCAGAGAGCATCCCAGTAGTCTATTGGATAGGCAAAGGATTTTTTTGGATTTTGGGTAAAAGCTTAAACAGAGGTCTTCAGCCTAGACAGAGGATTATGAAGTGACCATAATATAGCAAATAGATCCAGCGTCCTTCTGGGAAGAGAGTAATGATAGGAAGTGAAGCAGATACAGTGAGGAAAGTATGGAGTATGATTATACAACATAGACTTTCCAAGGACATTTCAACTGCAGAAAATGGGAAGAGAGATCAAAGCTCAAAATGTAGTCTTGCAGATGTTTGGATTGAGATGAACATTATTTGACTAGGGCGGCGTGGTGGCACAGTGGGTAGCACTGCTGCCACGCAGTTAGGAGACCCGGGTTCACTTCCTGGGTCCTCCCTGCGTGGAGTTTTCATGTTCTCCCTGTGTCTGCGTGGGTTTCCTCCGGGTACTCTGGTTTCCTCCCACAGTCCAAAGACATGCAGGTTA